>NC_041390.1:67223184-67245802 GCF_002162155.2 Triticum dicoccoides | reverse complement strand
TGGCAGCGGCGGCGGTGGCGCGTGGGCGGGGCGGCTCGGGCGGCTCGGGCTAGGGTTTGCCCCGGGTGGGCTGCCCCGGCTTTTAAAGCCTGCCGGGCCAGAGTCCTATCCGGACACGGCCCGGTTAGGTCGGTTCGCGTTTTTTATAATTATTCCGCTCGGAAGAAAAATAAAAAGAAATACTAAACAGACTCCAAAAATTCCGAAATAAATTTTCGCAGGCTTCTAAAATCAAGCCGCACAAGATGAACATTTATTTGGGACCTAAATGCAATTTTGAAAAACGCACAAATAAAACACCGAAAAACTTCGAAATAAAATCTTATTTGATTCTATTATTAAATCCTAAATATTTCTTTATTTTGGGAAAGTCATTTTATTCCCTCTCTCATATTTTTGTGATAGAAATAATTGATGATAAAATAAATAAAATCAAACGATCCCATTCTCAAAATTTGAGAGAACTCAAATATGAAAATAACGAAATCCCCAACTCTCTCCGTGGGTCATTGAGTTGCGTAGAATTTCTAGGATCAACCAAAATGCAAAATAAAATATGATATGCAATGATGATCTAATGTATAACATTCCAAATTAAAAATTTGGGATGTTACATCCACGTTGATGGAGACTTCAACCCATGAAGGGTAACGGTTGCGCAAGTCCAAGTAGGGCTCCACCCACAAAGGGTCCATAAAGAAGCAACCTTGTCTATCCCACCATGGTCATCTCCCACGAAGGACTTGCCTCACTAGGGTAGATCTTCATGAAGTTGGCGATCTCCTTGCCCTTACAAACTCCTTGGTTCAACACCACAAACTTGTCAGAGGCTCCCAAGTGACACCTAACCAATCTAGGAGACACCACTCTCCAAAATGTAATAGATGGTGTGTTGATGATGAACTCCTTTCTCTTGTGATTCAACTGATAGTCTCCCCAACACTCAACTCTCTCTCATAGATTTAGATTTGGTGGAAAGAAGATTTGAGTCGAAAGCAACTTGGGAAGGCTAGAGATCAAAATTCATATGGTTGGAATGGAATATCTTGGTCTCAACAGATGAGTAGGTGGTTCTATCTCAGAAAATGTATGCTGGAAGTGTAGGCATGTTCTGATGGCTCTCCTTTCTAATGAAGGAAGGGTGGAGGGGTATATATGGCCTCCACACAAAATCTAACTGTTACGCACAATTTACCAAGCTCGGTGGGACCGAATCGGAAAACTCGGTCAGACCGATTTAGTTCATAATGTGACCGTTAGGCATTTCGGTGGGACCGAGATGATCAACTCGGTGGGACCGATGTGCTAGGGTTAGGATGAAACCTCAACTCGGTTTGACCGATTACACAAACTCAGTGGGACCGATTTTGTAATAAGCAAAACAGATAGTTGGTTAGACAAACTCGGTGGGACCGATTGCTTATCTCGGTGGGACCGAAATAATTGCAACAGGCAATAGAGAGTTTGCAAGCCAATCTCGGTGAGACCGGGATCCCATCAGTGAGACTGAATTGACTAGGGTTTCTGGCAGGGGCTATGTCAAATGAACTTGGTGGCACCGAATAGAACAAATCGGTAGGGCCGAGTTTGACTTTTGGTTTGGGACATATGTGGATATGAGAAAGTGGTTGAGGGCTTTGGAGCATATCACTAGGCACTTTGAGCAAGGAAGCCATTAAGCAACACCTCATCCCCTTTAAATAGTATCGGCTTTTCCTATGGACTCAATGTGATCTTGGATCACTAAAATGAAAATGTAGACTCTTGAGCTTGAGCCAATATGTGTACTTAGCATTTTGAAGGGGTTCCACATCCTCTTGTCCACGCCACTCTATTTGTTTAAATTATCTGAAATATACTAGATAAAAGTATTAGTCCAACCAGAGATATGTTGACATTAATTACCAAAATCACCTAGGGAGCACTTGTGCTTTTATGTGGTCAATGTGGTCAACAAACGACTTCCATCGAAAGAGTACTGTACGTGGAGAGGCTGACAACTAGGTTCATAGCTGCAGCAAGGAAGTGCCTCCTTATTACGCGGAAAATGATGATTCCTCCACTTGACAGCAGGGACCCACCGACGGGCCACCGTATTTCGTGAAAAAAAGTTTCCCCCTGACTGTTAGGACCCACCAGCTACATCTTCGCATGCAAGGAAGTGCCTGACAGTCGGGACCCACCTGGTCAAAACGTACGCAGCATTGTCATTCTGGTTGCGAACGTGTATGTACATACTGGTCGATTGGTCTCTCTGCAAGTATGAACCGTGGTCGAGTAAGTAGCGGCATGTGTCATTGTAGAGCACCCGACATAGTAGTTCACGCAGTCCCGTCTAAGTCATGTACACGTACGTACAGCCACAGGGCAAAAAATACGGCCACATACGTACATACGGGCGGGGTCTCAAGCGCGTACTCGCGGATATATATACGGATGGCCAGGGCTTGTGTACAAGGAGAGGCAATGGACGGGAGCAAGGGCGTCATGTTCATCGGGTTGCGAACCGGCTGGGTCGAAACGGATAAACTGTGTTGTGTTCATGGGGAGGCAACGAAATACATCGTGTTCATCGGGAGCCAACCGGCTTGGATGGAACAGCTGATGGAAACGAGGCCTAGCGTGCCGCAGACCGGAGGAAACGGCCTTGTGTTCGACCGGCCATGGTCGAAATGGGATCATGTTCATCGGGAGGGGTCTGGGGTACCACAAAATGGAGGAAATGGACACTTCTTGGACCTCCTATGGTCGAAACGGAGTCCTGTTGATCGGGAGGGGAGTGGCATACTGCAAAACGGAGGAAACGGACTTGTGTTCGAGTGCTATAGTCGAAACAGGGGTCCTGTTCATCGGGAAGGACGTGGCATACCGCAAAACGGGACTCCACGGGATGCTGTTCATCTCCACCGTCGACCTCCTCCAGCCTCCACGGGCTACTGTTCATCCAATGTCGACCTCCTCTAGCCTCCACCTGTGACTATTCATCCATGGGCTCCTGTTCATCCAGCGTCCACCACTCCTCCACCGGCTACTGTTCAACCAACCCTCTCCACGGGGTCATGTTCAACCACCCTCCACGGGCTACCTATTGATCCAGCCCTCCACCGGCTACTATTCAACCAGCCCTCCATGGGGTCCTGTTCATCCACCCCCAACCGGCTCGATCGGGGTCATGTTCATCCAGCGGCAACACCACGGGGTCATGTTCATCCAATTCCCCACCGGGACCTGTTCATCCAAGCCCCCCCAACAACACTCACTATTCATCCAGAGGTAGCATCGATCGGCATCTATTAGCAGTAGTAGCGAAGGAATCACTCGGGTTCAGTTAACAGCAAGGGATCCAACGCTCGGGTTCAGTAATGTAGCTAGTGCAATCGCTCGGGTTCAGTTAGAGCCCAACGCTTCGCTCGGGTTCAGTTAGAGCGCAACGCCTTGCACACATGCGCATACGTTTTTGAGAGAAACACGCATCGCTCGGCCCCTGACCACCTACCGTAACCGGGAACTCCCTGATATTTTCCTCGCCCTCGCTTCTACCACAGTTTTTTCCGTCATGGATGGCCCAAAGAATGTCATGCAGCTGCGTCTCCGGCCCGCCCAGGACGAAAAGCCCATTTTCTGTCATGATTTTTTGTCATAGAAGTAGGAGACCACCACATCTATGATGATACCGGGTTTTGTCACAATTATAATCATAGAAGTGTCATAAGCATGACAGAAAAAAAATTGTTCGGCCCAAAATGTCATGGATGTCTCGTTTCTTGTAGCAATTCTACTGGTACATGATGACAAGCTGTTGTAAATAGAAGCCGAGCACGATCAGAAGCCCTTAGGTCCACCTGAAACTTCTTCTAATGTTGTTCAACACTTGCAGCCGTAAGAAATTTCTTGTCAAAAAACTTAATCCTCACAGACAATAGTACCCTCACATTCAACATGAAGAATGTGACAAAGCTAGTGTTTGCATTGTTGGATGCATATCCTTCCAACATTATTGTCTTCAAACGAATGTCATGAGACCTGAGAAAATCCCGGTGTGTCTTGAACCATAGATTGGTTATTCCTTTTTCTCCATGTGTTAGTGCCTAAATAGAGATGAAGATTGAAAATAGTAAATTCCTAAAAAAGATTATTTTGAAAGAGTGATAGCTGAACGATTAATTATTGTACATTATATATGGGCTTTCAATGTGCGTGAAATTATCACCTTTATATACAAGTTCTCCAGACATGGAAAGCATTGCAGCAAGCCAATAATCGTGTTCAGATCAAAACACCACATACTAATATGTAAGGTCTTGACAGAATCCACCCCCACTGATAGGATGGAAAAGCTCTTCATTGAGCATAGAACATGATATTAGTAGCAAAAGTGTACTCCAAGATGATACTTAACTTATGCGCACAAATGAAAAAAGGCAGATTACAAAAGTTTACATGAATAATTTACAGTACCTCAATAGGTGTGCAGCCAAACACCATCTTGAACCATCTAAAAGGATCACGAATTGCACCCAAGGTCTCCAGTTTAGGCGCAGAGACTATACTTATTTGTGAAGGTACTATACCAGAATCAAGGAGAAACCTTTGAAGTGAAGGGGCATCTTCAATGATGAGGTCATGTCCAAAAAAACAAATTCCCATGCTTATAAGGTGGCACTACAAGAAATATGTCAACTTGTGACCACCACTATTGGTCACTGAATGGTCACAAATTTCCATTTGCGACCTTTTTGTGACCAAAAACATAAGGTCAAAAGCTGGCCGTCATAAACTGACTATAGCGACCTTTCTTCTAGAATGGTCGAAGACGTTTACGACCAAAATAAGCCTATTGTTCTAATTTGGTCACTAGCAACCTCCCCAGGCCACGTAGGCATCCAGCGTGGCAAGCTGATGTGGCACAAGATTCAGCCCGGTCCAATTCGGTTTTCTACATGGGCCTAGCCCATTAATTCAGCCTTTCTATATATTTTTTCCTGTCAATTTTTGGTCAGACTTCATGGGCCAAGCCCAACAATTCAGTCTTTTATTTATTTCTTGGTCGTGGACTTTTAACATTTGTTTGGGCCTAGGCCATTATATTTTGTTGCTGGTCCCATCAATCAGATGGATACCACTTGTCATAGTCTCACACATTAGACCCACGTGACAGAAAATTCAAAAGTGATTTCATAAGTGGGCTCCATGAATCATGTTCCATTTCACACGCTTTGAAACCACATAATGAATATTTCAAACATAACATAACAAATGTAGTTCGTCAAAGAAGGATAAATAAGTCAACTACAATCTGTACATAGTCTATTACAATATTATTCAAATCTTTCCAATCTATTACACATAAGACAGAACATATAACTCTTTGCTACACGGCTTAGAACTTCAAATATACTTCCTAGTTCACTTTGCTGGAGCTCTTGTAAATGAGAGGAAACACCATTTTCGGGTATGTTTGTAGAGGCTGAACCAAGGCATCTAACAATAAACCAAAAGAGTTAGAAAAAAATAAAAACAAATATACAAAGCAGATAGGGACTAAATCCTGAAGTATATCTACATGTAACAACCACAACGAATAGCTAGTTAAGAGCAAAATAGAATAATCTTACAACAGAATATAACCACACGTCACCTCTATCTATTCTGTGTGTATAAGTAAACAAAATTATGTACCAAAAATTATATTATGGGACAAAGGGAGTAGTACATATGATTACTTTCAGGTTATAATTTTTCTTCACCTACAGTCTACTCCTATATTCAGGGAACCTTAGTCAGGTATCACTAGTGAGCATAGAACAAAATAAAACAAAATAAAGGTGTTGGCTATATAAGTGGCTTTTTAGAACGTACAATAAACCAACAAGGACTTACAAGTTGCAAATAATCAAAACTTAGTAGCCACTGAACCTTGCAAAACACATATTGTGGCATAGTTCATCGAAAAGAAAGATGATCACAATAACAATTAACAAGATTGTGGTGGCCAGAAGACCACCACCACAGATGCATCTTAACAAGATTGTGATTGCAATAACAATAAAAATTAACAAGATTGTGATGTACGCTATCAGGGAAGAGGGGGAGGGAGATGGAGGAGCTACCTGCCGCGATCGCAATGGAAGCAGAGGAGCAGACCCCTCCTGCCCCTCCCCCATGAGCAGGACAGGGCTGCCGGCTGGGCACGCCCCTACTCCTCCGCCTCCTTGATCAGGAGACCCCCTTCCCCTACTGCTGCTTGGCGCGCCGCATCACTAGTCACCTCCTCATGCAAGAAGTACACAATAAATAGACAGACGGTCAGTGAGGTACATTTTCACAGCAACAAAAGCTTAAAATTAACAGAAATACACACATCAAATGAAGTCACTAAGATACTTAAGTGCACCACATGGTGTAGAATTATGTGGTATATAATTGCAACACATGAACCAAAAGAGGAATAACATCATCACCAAGAGTTTCTGATGATAAGCATCGCTCCCTACAAAAAAAGAACTAAGGGCACAGTGACTAAAGCATGCAGACCACAATATTCAAAGCAGAAGCAAGCGGGCAGTATGAGCTACCTACTGGCAAAGTATAAAACCTATATAGTATAAATGAATCAAGAAAACAAGAACTGACAATGAGAACTGCATACTAATGCACCAGATGATCAACATCAAGCGTAGTATATTCACATAAGTTTGCTTATTCGGTAAATTATTGTATACAAATAGCTCTAGTTGAAACTTATTGAAAGATTAAGCACTTTCAACTGCCAGATCTAGACCCATAGTCTGCATGTTGCAATGTGACATTCCTAGAAGCATACAGTTACAGAACAGAAGCAATTTTAGTTACCCAGGTACCCACGACACAACCCCACTACATCAAAGAACTGCAATGTGAAATTCAAAGAAGAAAAAGTTAAACAACGTGTATAACTTTGACCAGCTGATGTTATGATGGCTTCCACATTTGAAAAACAGATATCCTCATGTTATGGGTAAGAACCCAACAGTATATTGTGTTGATCACAATTTTAACAGTTCTAGACAAATCTATCAACAGAAATCATATTAAATTGATGGAAGAATTTATTCCCAAATTACTTTTTGTTAGAAGCTAAACATTTATATCAAGCGCAGTATATGATGAACTAATCTTGTTGTGACTAGCTGTGTTGTACTAGTATGCTAACGTAACCCAGGACAAACGGACGTCGCCCAGCCATGGTATTTTGGTTTGGAAACCAAAGCAAGCAGAATACTCCTATATGTATAGGAAGTTGGGAACTAGTACTAGACAACGCACGGAAAACTGACACAATGTGTTGGTGCATTCATGGTCAGTCTATCTGACAGTAGAAGAGTTTGAAAACATGATTTTACATGCAATGGATGCACAGGCGCGCACATACAAAGAGATGGAGAGAGAGATTGCTAGCTAGAGCCGGTTTGAGTCACCTAAAATTGAACAATTTTAGACATGGCATCCACAATCTATATGCATCCAGAAATCATCAGCCTGTATGCTCCAGTCCGGTACCATATCCTCACAAAAACCATGTGGACCAAAGGTGCAAGCACGAGACAGGATCTATGTGAAATTTCTATCTATGCACCATATTGCTGGATAATTCATGGAGCAAGAAGAAATACAAAGACCTGATGATGCGCTAACAAATCAACTGCTTCGTCCATCCAAATCATGGGCGGCATGATAGACGAAGAGACTACCTGGACGTCCTCGACGGCGGCGCAGAGGTCGGGCCAGTCCTTGACGGCCTTGATGTGGTCGACGCCGTTCCGGACGATGTCAAGCCTATCGACAATGCGCTCGAGCGGGTGGACCAAGCACTCCCACGCCGGCTCCACGCCCTTCTTGAGCTCCTCCAGCTCGCCCTCATGCGAGCAACCAAAACCACATACGGTCAAATCCGGACGTGCGATGAGCGGGCGAACGAACGGGGATCAGGGGAAGGTGGATAAGGGCGTACGAGGCGGGCGAGGAGCGCGCGGATACCGGGACGGACGTGCGCGGGCTCGACGCGGTCGAAGGGCGGGAAGTCGAAGTCGGGGAGCAGCGGGTTGCTGCTGCTGTCGGCGTCCGCCATGGTGTCGGAGGCGGCGGTGCAGTAGGCAGAGCAGGCGGGGGTGGCAGAAGGGAGGGTGGCCGGGGCAGGGGAGGAGGGGGCAGCAACGGTGGAGGGACCTGCCGGCAAGGTGAGAGAGCCGGCGTGTCGATCTGAATCGAGGAGGAGGCGGCGACGCATTGGATCTAGATCGAGGAGGAGATGGCTGCGCGTTGGATAGCGTGGAGGCATTCCGCGTCCTGTGGGAGGGAAGCGGATGGGAGAAGAGAGGCCGTCGGAGGCGAGCTGTGGGAGGGACGAGGCGGTGGGTGGGTGGCGGCGTGCGGAAGCAAGGAGGCACGGGTGGGGCACGAGGGACACTAGGGTTTGGAGTTTGGACAACGGGGCTGAGAGGCAAGAGGCCACGAGGGATGAGAGTGTGAGGGGGACGAGGGCTGCCGTCGGATCCGGGAGTATCCGACGGTGTCTGACCCATGATCCGCGTGACATGCATGTGAACCAATCAGAACGCAGTAAACATTTTGAAGATGTCATGACCATTAAAATTGGTCGTAATTGATTAAAAATAAGTTCTTTTCACAAGAAAAGTATTTTCTATTTTTCGAGTAACAATAATTGTTCTTTTTTGTGAAAAACCTACCAAATATTTGCTGCAAAATGGCACCACATCATTTTGGTGGTGTCTGGGGTGGATGGAAAACGGGGGAGAACAGAGCTAGGGTTTCGCCTCACGTGGGGTTGGTGGGCGAGGCGAGGGGTAAGGGCTGCCGTTGGATCCGGGAGGATCCAACGGTGTTTCGTGCATGATCCGCGTGTCTGGTCCATGGACCAATCAGAATGCAATACAACATTATGACCAATTAAATTGGTCGTGATAGATTTAAAAATAAGATGTTAAAATCATGTAAGCTATTTTATGATCACAGAAATTCAAAAAATTAAAGACTTTCTCATTGTGTCACCAATTGTGAACTACCTTTCAGGAAAATAACAAACATGGAATGGCAAACAATGTTGCCTAAGAAAGTTTTCATTTTCTTTGCACGAAAAAATCATTTTTCATTTTTCGAGTGCCCAAAATGAGTTTTTTGTGAAGAACCTACCAAATAATTGTTGCAAAATTGGACCAAATCAATTTTCTAAAATACTAGGACATATTTAATGCACAATTGACAAAATGGTTGGGTGTAAAAAGGTTTGATCCACCTCTCGTGAAAAAGACAAATTCCTACCGATTCAGCTGGAAGCGGGTCAAATTTGAACTGTAGCTGCCTTGTAGTTTGCTCTTTATTTTTTCCAAAAATCATTTCTAGGTACATAAGTACCTATTTAGTCAGAGAAACACCAAAAAAATTCCAAGATTCAACCACTAGCTAGGAACGGTCATTCCCGCCGTTTTGACCGCATTTTGAAACGGGCATAAAAAATTCAAAAAAAATCAAAAAATTGGGAAACCTTCACATTGTGTCATCATATGTGACAAAGTTTTCAGGAAAAATAACAAACTTGTAATACGGTAATTATTTAAAAAAAGTGTTCTCAGAAATGAGCTATCATGGGTGAAGATTCATGGATTTCAAGCCAAATGATCAATCTTATGGCCACATTCATGGCATATTTTGTTCAAATGATCTCATATTGTGCACAGGGGTGCATATTGGAATGGCAAACAATGTTGCCTAAGGAAGTTTTCATTTTCTTTGGACGAAAAAACCATTTTCCATTTTTCGAGTGCCTGAAAGGAGGTTTTTTTGTGAAGGACCTCCCAAATAATTGTTGCAAAATTGGACCAACTCAATTTTATAAAATACTAGGACATATTTAATGCACAATTGACAAAATGGTTGGTTGTAAAAAGGTTTGTTCCACCTCTCGTGAAAAAGGAAAATCCTCTCCGATTCAGTAGGAAGCGGGTCAAATTTGAACTGCAGCTGCCTCATAGTTTGCTATTTATTTTTTACAAAAATCATTTCTAGGTACATAAGTACCTATTTAATCATAGAAACACCAAAAAAATTCCAAGATTCAACCACTAGCTAGGAACGGTCATTCCCGCCGTTTTGACCGCATTTTGAAACAGGCATAAAAAATTCAAAAAAAATCAAAAAATTGGGAAACCTTCACATTGTGTCATCATATGTGACCAAGTTTTTAGGAAAAATAACAAACTTGTAATATGGTAATAATTTAAAAAAAGTGCTCTCAGAAATGAGCTATCATGGGTGAAGATTCATGGATTTCAAGCCAAATGATCAATCTTATGGCCACATTCATGGCATAGTTTGTTCAAATGATCTCATATTGTGCACAAGGGTGCATATTGGAATGGCAAACAATGTTGCCTAAGGAAGTTTTCATTTTCTTTGGACGAAAAAACCATTTTCCATTTTTCGAGTGCCTGAAAGGAGGTTTTTTTGTGAAGGACCTCCCAAATAATTGTTGCAAAATTGGACCAACTCAATTTTATAAAATACTAGGACATATTTAATGCACAATTGACAAAATGGTTGGTTGTAAAAAGGTTTGTTCCACCTCTCGTGAAAAAGGAAAATCCTCGCCGATTCAGTAGGAAGCGGGTCAAATTTGAACTGCAGCTGCCTCATAGTTTGCTATTTATTTTTTACAAAAATCATTTCTAGGTACATAAGTACCTATTTAATCATAGAAACACCAAAAAAATTCCAAGATTCAACCACTAGCTAGGAACGGTCATTCCCGCCGTTTTGACCGCATTTTGAAACAGGCATAAAAAATTCAAAACAAATCAAAAAATTGGGAAACCTTCACATTGTGTCATCATATGTGACCAAGTTTTTAGGAAAAATAATAAACTTGTAATACGGTAATTATTTAAAAAAAGTGTTCTCAGAAATGAGCTATCATGGGTGAAGATTCATGGATTTCAAGCCAAATGATCAATCTTATGGCCACATTCATGGCATAGTTTGTTCAAATGATCTCATATTGTGCACAAGGGTGCATATTGGAATGGCAAACAATGTTGCCTAAGGAAGTTTTCATTTTCTTTGGACGAAAAAACCATTTTCCATTTTTTGAGTGCCTGAAAGGAGGTTTTTTTGTGAAGGACCTCCCAAATAATTGTTGCAAAATTGGACCAAATCATTTTTACAAAATACTAGGACATATTTAATGCAAAATTGACAAAATTTTTGGGCGTCAAAAGTTTTGATCCACCTCTGGTGAAAAAGACAAATTCCCGTCGATTCAGCAGGAAGCGGGTCAAATTTGAACTGCAGCTGCCTCATAGTTTACTATTTATTTTTCCCAAAAATCATTTGTTGTTACATAAGTACCTATTTGATCATAAATACATGGTTTGATGGTGATACGTCATGGTTTGGGCGGTGGCCAAGGCCCCCAACTCTAGAGCGCGTAAACTCGCATGCCTAACGCGTGGTCACCGCGTGACCGTGGCGTTGCCATGTGTTCTGGGCAGCCTAGGCATGTCTAGTGGGTTGGGCACTCCCCAGGTAGGTTCTAGGAAGAAAATTACAACTTAAGATTCTCACGAGGAGACCGATCGATGCTCAAACATGAATTAGCAGCCAAGTGTTTGATTAGCGGTACGGGAAATGCACATGGCCAATGGGCGTGAGTTTTTGCTGAGGATGATCATCTACTAAGAAGAATGTCTTCGCAAATTTTCAGATCAAAAGGAGGATCCTAGGTAGTACTTGCTTTACAAAGTACCACACTGGACAGAAATATGAATGTTGAAGATGGGCTCAAAATAATGAATGGATTGAGCTGAAATTTGGTGGATGATGGTTATTTGGGCATTGGAAAGCACCGTAGAAAATTGATACCATTTGAACATGCCAAAGTGGTACTTCCTTCACAATGCTCTTCTATGGACAGAAACTTGGGAAAACTAGTGAGAGAAATTGGATGAATGAAATGAGCTCAAATTTGGTGTAGGTAAGTTACATAGGTATGGTTATGCCTTGGTAGATTTTCAGATCATTTGGGTAAGCCTAGCTAGTACTTACTTCACAAAGCTTCTCTCGAGGTAGAAACTTTGAAAATTTCCTGAGAAAGATTGACTAGGAAAATGGAGTTGAATATTATCATGTGGCAATGATTTGGGTATGGAAGAGTGCCCAAAGAGTTTGAGGTTAATAGGAGGGGTCTAGATAACACTTGCTTTGCAACGTGCCAATTTGGCCATAAAATATAAATTGAACCTGGGCTCACATATGTAATTTTCCTGAGCTGCAATTTGGAGGAGGGTGATAATTTGGGCATATGAAGAAACTGTATAAATTTCATGTCATTTGGATATATAAAAAAGGTACTTCCTTCACAATGCTTCTAGGTGGACAAAAACTTTGGAAATTTGCCGAGGAAGATTTGCTAGGCAAGTGGAGCTGAATTTTATCATGCGGTAATGATTTGGATAGGAAAGAGTGCCCAAAAATTCCGAGGGCAATCAAGAATATATAAATAGCACTTCCTTCATAAAGTGTTGTCGTGAACAGAATAGGAAAATGAATATTGTTGAATTAGTTTTGAACTAGGCATGGAAGGATTTTTACATATTTGATGAAGATATGACCCAAAAAATTTACGAGATTTTTTGGGAATTTTGGGAATGACAGAAATATAGGTTGCTTCACAACCTAGGGCAAAAACTGCCACATGGACATGACACATAGGCAAAACTGATGAGGTGGCGCCCAGTCATAGCAACCCACCACAATTTACAAGGTTATGACCATCTATATTGGTCATGATCAGCTAGAAATAAGGCAGCAGACCAGTGCTATCTGCTATATGACCATTTCGTGTAAGGAAATTACGACCTTTCTGACCAAAATGGTCGTTATACTTTAGGTTTTGGAGCCCCCCGAACAACTTTTGACAAATTGGTCTGAAATGGTCATAGATCTATGACCAATTCTTCCAGGGTCACTAACAGAAGGTCACAAGTTGACATATTTCTTGTAGTGTGGGGCGACTTTATTTTGAGACAACTGATACAAACTTCCATTGCAAAACAAGTAGCAAGCGCTCTAGGGCAGGGCACCTGGAGTGGATGATGCTATGTAGTGCGGCCTCCGACAGATCAACCACCACAAGCGCAAGTTTTTTTAGCAGTGGGAGTCGGAGCATTTGTACCAGATTGTCTGCTAGATGGCACCGGGCCAAGGTGGATGTGTGGAGAGAGGAGGAAAACAACAAGATGGACATAGGTGGTGAGGGAACAAATACATCGGTTGTGGTATGTTACATACATAGTCATGGTAGAACTTAAGCTGCTGGAGTTTATCGAATTGACGGGATGTCAGCCAGGCGGCCACCATGCAGGGTATGTCCAGCAGGTAGCATGCCGGGATGCAGATGCGTTGAATGGAGCCCTGGTGGGAGGAGATGATGGCTCCGGGGAGTTCAGAATCATCATCGAGAGATAGATAACGATAGTCGATATTAAGAGGTGCGGTGAGAGTGCCACACTAAGATGCGAGGACTTGTGTGCAGAAGCCATCCTCGGTGGGGAGAAGGGAGATGACCTCCCCAAGGATGACATCCGGGAGATTGCTGATGCGGTCCGCCAGAGATTCTGTTGGTTCCTCAGGTCCAGGGGCGCTTCTGGCCGGACAGCCGGGTCCAAGATCTACATCCGGCAGCGACGCTGGCCGGAGCCTCATCTGTGTACATACCAATTTGAAAGAAAAAATGGCATAACATGTAGGACATTCAAAATCAATTCTCAAGATCAGGAAGAATAAAAGCACAAACATATATGTAGGACATTCAAAATCAATTCTCAAGATCTGGCCACGAATTATTAGCACACAAGCTAACCCTAGTCAGATTATTAGCAAAATTCTTTTGTACAGAACAAACAATTAATCACTAACTCTATAAGGATAACATTCAAACAACCAATACACTACGTGCATCTAACGAATCTTAATTACTCTGATTTCATGGACTGAGAGAACATAACCATAGGATTTGTATTCCAGAAAACACATGATATGTTTGCCGCACAAATGGGTATATAGATGACTAACCGGTTTTTCGTCGGAGTCGCAGTCATTGCCGGAGTTGTTGTTCACCTCCGGCTCCGGATGGGGGGCCACGACGGAGCCGGCGAAGTCAAGGTCAAGCTGCTGCCCGCGCGAGACCTTGTCAGCGGTGATGGAAACCTCTGTGCCCAGCTCCACGTGTTGCGCAGGTGCTTCACCAGCCCCAGCGTTGCCCCTACCTCCAATGGTGCGCTTCAGCGACATCCTCATGCACTCCAGAGTCTAGACTTTCATGACCACTGTGGACCGGGGGTGCGGCCTCCTATTATGGCCGGTGGCTCGGGCGCAAAATTAACACGGACCAGTGGGAGCGAGGCAGGCTACGGTCAAAAGCTGTCTCGCCTCCTGGTGAGCCTGCACGGCGAACTTCTGCCATTCCTACCATCATTTCACACAACTACTCGCACGCCTCCCTGTCAATACGCACACATGCATGCACGCCTCCTGGTATGCATGCATAGTGGACTGCTCGCATGCGTCCCGTCAACTCATGCTTGCTCACACGGCAGACGGGGCATGTGG
Organism: Triticum dicoccoides; assembly: GCF_002162155.2. Lineage (NCBI taxonomy): Eukaryota > Viridiplantae > Streptophyta > Magnoliopsida > Poales > Poaceae > Triticum > Triticum dicoccoides. The sequence continues at coordinate 67,231,141 of NC_041390.1, read as the reverse complement.
CAGCTGATATGTCTCCAATGTATCTATAATTTTTGATTGTTCCATGCTATTATATTATCTGTTTTGGATGTTTAATGGGCTTTATTATGCACTTCTATATTGTTTTTGGGACTAACCTATTAACCGGAGGCCCAGTGCCAGTTTCTATTTTTTGCCTATTTCAGTGTTTCGCAAAAAGGAATATCAAACGGAATCCAAACGAAACGAAACCTTCGCGAGGATCCTTCTTGGAACGAATGCAATCCAAGAGACTTGGAGTGGAAGTTAGAGACGCAACGAGGTGGCCACGAGGTAGGAGGGCGCGCCCAGGGGGTAGGCATGCCCCCCACCCTCGTGGGCCCCTCGTAGCTCCATCAACGTACATCTTTCGCCTATATATACTCTTATACCCTAAAAACGTCCAGGGGAGCCACGAAACCACTTTTCCACTACCACAACCTTCTTTACCCGTGAGATCCCATATGGGAACCTTTTCTGAAGGCTTCTACATCAACACCATAGCCTGCCGATGATGTGTGAGTAGTTTACCACAGACATTTGAGTCCATAGTTATTAGCTAGATGGCTTCTTCTCTCTCTATTTGGCTCTCAATACAAAGTTCTCCTTGATGTTCTTGGAGATCTATTCGATGTAATATTATTTTACGGTGTGTTTGCCGAGATCCGATGAATTGTGGATTTATGATCAAGTTTATCTATGAACAATATTTAGTTCTTCTCTGAATTCCTATATGCATGATTTGATATCTTTACAAGTCTCTTTGAATTATCGGTTTAGTTTGGCCTACTAGATTGATCTTTCTTGCAATGGGAGAAGTGCTTAGCTTTGGGTTCAATCTTGCGGTGTCCTTTCCCAGTGACAGTAGGGGCAGCAAGGCAAGTATTGTATTATTGCCATCGAGGATAAAAATATGGGGTTTATATCATATTGCTTTAATTTATCCCTCTACATCATGTCATCTTGCCTAAAACATTACTCTGTACCTATGAACTTAATACTCTAGATGCATGCTGCATAGAGGTCGGTGTGTGGAGTTATAGTAGTAGATGCAGAATCGTTTCGGTCTACTTAACACGGACGTGATGCCTATATTTCATAAGCATGCCTAGATATTCTCACAACTATGTGCTTTTCTATCAATTGCTTGGCAGTAATTTGTTCACCCACCGCAATATTTGCTATCATGAGAGAAGCCACTAGTGAAATCTATGGCCCCCGGGTCTATTTTATATCATATAAGTTTCCGATCTACAATTCTAGTATAATATTTATTTTATTTTGTAATCTTTATTTTCAATCTATAAAATAAAAATAACAAAAATATTTATCTTATTATCTTTATCAGATGTCACTTTCGTAAGTGATCGTGAAGGGATTGACAACCCCTTTATTGCGTTGGTTGTGAGGTTCTTGATTGTTTGTGCAGGTACTAGGCGACTTGCATGTAGTCTCCTAATAGATTGATACCTTGGTTCTCAAAATCTGAGGGAAATACTTACACTACTTTGTTGCATCACCCTTTCCTCTTCAAGTGAAAACCAACACATGCTTAAGAGGTAGCAGCAGCACGTATATTTTTTGCCGCTTTACCACTTAACTAAAGCATTGCACGGTCTAACGCACATGGTCCAAATAAATAATCCATGGCAAACAGCCAACTCGGATGAACTGTTTGCGATGAGAAATTACAACACAGATGGTTAATACAGTTAGTTCGTGTGCGATTCTGTGTGTACAAAAAACTTTGAAAAATGCAAACTAGTTGCTTGCGGTGGCTAGGAGTAACACACACAATGCGTCGGCGAGTACTCGTGTTCGATGATTAGTAAGTTACACATATGTTTCCTTATGCTAACATGTGTGTGAATTTGCAAAATGGATAGTTAATATGCAAATGCCTTCTGGACATCGGGCACACGCTTAAACTCAATGATTTCATATGATATTAATACTTTCCATGAAAATAAGACTTTTTACCAGCGTTTTGTGCACACAATTGGTCTTGTTCAATGTGTGCACCATAGGTCTAATTAATCCCATCCAAAATCTAGCGTTCATACGATGTGCTATCTCTGTCAGATTATCAACAAAGTTTATGACATGCTTCAAGTCCTTCTAGTGAAATTTGGTACACTTAGTAACATACAGACCGTTCACTATGCATCGAACATATCCTTCTTGAAAGCTGGAAATGTATTATTTATCCAGAACATGGCAGAAGAATATATAGTGCGCATAAATTGGTAAATAGAATTTGTTACTGCCTAGGAATGGAGTCAGAATATGAAATCACAATTGGTTGCTTAAATAGTGATCAATTAGTTAGAACAAATACCCTAATTTTGCGAAGTAATATGACAGCATGGAGAAAGTTGAAAGGACACTAACCTCGATCAGACTTTGATCGGCTGATGACGTTGGGGAAGTAAACATCCATGTTAATTAAACCAGGCTGTGGTGCATGCACTACAATTTTATTGCCAGCTTTCAGTTCATAACACTTAGACATTTTTCTCCAAAGGTCCGCATTAAATTAGGAGTGACCATCTTTATCAAGTTTTACGCTAACCGACATTGTAAATCTATGTTGCATTGTCAATATGATATCCTGGGAGTCATCAACAAAGTAAAGCCCAAGATTTCCTTCTACTCCTACTCTTGCAAATCAAGGGATATACTGCTTGAAATGAAAATTAAGATCGTAAATTAGATATATTTAAATAACAGAGCAAGATGCAAATATGGGAGTAACTGATAGAATAGATTAATATATAAATGAAAGAAAAGTACAAAAATAGATAATGTAACAAAGATTTGATGAAGATATATAGATAATGTAGCAATAGACGGTATACGTTCACAAATTTAGGCCATGCCGACCATGGTAGGTTGACATTGAACATACCGAGCACTCCCTAAAGTCATCTGAAATGGTGAGATAGAACTTCGTTTCCAACTGGCCACGGCCACATTGCCTGATTTGTGCTCGCATTGTGGACACATGAATGAACACCCACGAATCAGCTAGAACAAAAATGATTCCGCGGTGATTTCCGTCGGTTGATTAACAACAACAGACGGACTCTGATAAGAGATGTGTGAATACTTCGCTAAGTTTATTACCTTCTCCATGAGAAAAATCCCCGGTTCAATCCCGTAGAAAACCCCAGTCGGTGCACATAGGCGGCGTAAAGCGGTAGGGGCGAAATCCCATGCCATTTGGAGCGCGACCTACGCCCACCAACAACAACCGTCGTGCTTAGGGTGGTTGTCGCTATAGAAGTTGATGAGGTGCAGAGTTGCGGAGGAGTCCACGGTGAGTGGGTGGGGACGAAGTGGGCAAGTGTTTTCTTTTCCTTTTGCATGTGTGAGTGAACACACACGGTTCGCAGAGGTGACGGAGATGAATCGTGTGCGATAGTAAATCACCAAGACTGAATGGGATTCCAAATTTCCTTTGTCATTCATCCATGGGTTTTTTCTACAATGAACATAAACCCTACTAATCACCGTGTTCAAATTTGACATTTTTCCGGGTTCATTTACAATATTTAGGGGATTATATGCATTTTGAAGGCATTAATGCACATAATTCAAATTCAAACAATTGATGCTTGAAAAGGTGCACAAGAACGGTCTGGAAAAACAATACTCGTGGTATTTTGTAAATTCTCAAGCCTTTTACTAGGAATGCGTAGATATTTCAAGGGAATGCGTGGCAATAGTCAACCACAAACGCGTCATTTACTGGGTTATCAACTATAGAACCATGAAATATGTGCTTAAATGTCAAAATGCAACGTGTTCAAATTTGACATTTTTTCGGGCTCATTTACCATATTTAGGGAATTATGTGCATAGGCACTAATTATGAACATAATTCAAATTTGAACAATCGGTGCATGAAAAGGTGCACAAGAATGGTCTGGAAAACCATGCTCGTGTTATTTTGTACATTCCCATGCCTTTTACAAGGAAGGGGTAGATATTTCAAGGAAATGTGTGGCAATAGTCAACCATAAACGCGTCATTTATTGGGTTAACAACTATAAAAAATGAAATACATGCTTGGAAAACATGACGCCTGGTGTGGTGCCATGGTATGGCCTCATCGTGCCCTGGTAAAAATTTGAGAATGTTTTTGCTTATGTCGTCATGCACGCCTTTCATAAATAGAACCATCACCAAGGAAGTTTCATGGTTTCGAGGGGGAAATCACCAAGATTGAAGGGGAATCCAAATTTCCTTTGTCCTTTGTCCATGAGTTTTTTTACGATGAACATACACCTTGCAAATCAGCGTGTTCAAATTTGGCACTTTTTCGGGTTCATTTGGCATATTTAGGGGATTATGTGCATTTCCTAGGCATTAATGCACATTCAAGTTCAAAGAACCAGCCCATGAAAGGGTGCACGAGAACGGCCTAGAAAATTACCATGCTCGTGCCATTTAATAAATTCTCATGCCTTTTAAAAGGAATGGACAAATATTTCAATGAAATGTGTGACAAATGTTTGTTTATTGGGTTTTCAACTATAGAAAAAAAGAAATAAATGCTTGAAAAACATGACGCCTGGCATGGTGTGCCATGGTATGACCTCACCATGCCCTGGTAAAAATTTTAGAAGGCTTGGCTTATGTCGTCATGCACGCCCTTCATAAATCGAACCATTACCAAAGAAGTTCCATGCTTTCGAGAGGGAAATCACCAAGATTGAAGGGGAATCCAAATTTTCTTTGTTCTTTGCCCTGGAGTTTTTTTTCTATGATGAATATACACCCTGCAAATCACTGTGTTCAAATTTGGCATTTTTTCGGGCTCATTTACCATTTTTAGGGGATTATGTGCATTTTCTAGGCATTTAGCGCATATAAATCCAATCCACCTACAGTTGCACGGGTGTGATGTGAGGGACGTGGATTGCCGTCCGATCATGGCACATCCTACGGTACACACATGCGATCCGCGTGGCTGGGGTTCCAGCCAATATAACGCAACACACAATAGGCTCAGCGCACACTGTTTCTGGAAGCGACGGAGATGAACCGTGTCCGATAGTGAACGAGCAAAATTGTAAGGGAAGCCAAATTTCTGTTATCGTTTGTCGTTGAGCTCTTGAATACCAACACACTATATGGCTTCCCAGCCCCTCCGTCCTGGAGATCTCTCCATATGTCGTCCATGGCACTGCGGCGCACAGTAACTGGTATGGAAGCGATGGCATCCTGTCGCGCCGTGTTCCTTGCCGCCTGTGACCGCACACATGGTAAGGAAGCGATGGAATCTCGCCGCGCCGAGTTCATCGCCACCGGCGGCCACATAGTTACATGGGAGGACTTTGAGGCTGCCATGGCCGAATGGGTGGTGGATCTAGAGGCGGCCAAAGCCACATAGAAGGAGCGGAAAAGGCAGAAAGCAGTCAAGAACAGAGAGTCCCGCCGCCGCAAGAAAGAAGCATGGTGGGATGTTGCACGTCATGGTGAGGAGAGCTGGGCAGAGAGGAGAGCTTGGTGAGGCTGCACGTCATGGTGAGGAGAACTTGGCGGAGGTCAAAGCATGGTGGGTTGCCGCCTACAAGGCCGGGAAGGAGAACGCCGGCGTCTGGCTAGCATGCCTCGATGGCAGCATGTCAGAAGTAGTATTAGAGAAAATTACTAGTTGTACTTTAAGTTTGTACTATTAACATACAATGTCGGTAAGAGCATACTTTGAGGGCTTTGAGCGTTGATTAGCATGTGTGCTCGTGTGCGGTTTTTGCGTTAATCATTAGAAGATCACAAAACACACGGTTTCTAACCCGTCTGCGTTTTTTTGCGTTAATGATCTATAAGTAAGTTACTTGTGCGATGTTTCCTAATAAACCAGGCGTACCATTGACCGAAAAAATCAACTACACGTGTACATTTTTTTGGAGACGGGATCTGCCAATATTTTGTTTTCTCGCACACGAGTATTTTACGTGCTTCGTCTGTGTTGTGTGTTTCCCCCGCCCAAGTTTCAAGTTTCGCAGCGAAATTCTCATTGGGCGCGCGATTTCAGAATTTATTCCTCCAACCACATCCCCACCCATCAAATTTCCTTAGTATCTCCCCCCACCCCCGGCACGCCTCCCCCTACCGGCATCTCAAACCACCGCCACCGCAACCACAGCTTCAACCACATCTACGTTCTGCTCAGATCTAGTCAGGTAACCCACTGATCTCTATCGCGGCCTCGGCCTGATTGCTTCAATGGCGCATGCGAAACATCCTCATGCCTCCAAATACCCACCGCCAGGAGCTGATGGCGGTCCATATTGTGATGGTCGCTGTGCGTGTTGACCCAGAGGAACACCTCGTCTCTGCCACCGACGACATGGCGCAGGCTCTAGCCAATATGAACTGCCCTAGCGACTACCCCCTAGGACTTAACAGGTAAGATCTGACCAGCTAAATCTTACCAATACCACTTGCAACGGCTATGATTTGCACCGTTGATGTATTAAGCATGTTCGTGCCTTGTTTATTTCAGTACTACACACTGTGTGATGTTCAGATATTACCGTGTCCAGCTCAATTTCACCAATACCAGCAAAAACTTACAATACATGACTCATGATATCACTAGGGATGCTGCCCATTTGCTATTTTTAGTGGATGCTAACCCTGTTGTACTTGACATGCATGTCCATGTACTTATCCAGGGTCATTGTCGGGGTGAACTGATCCACGAACACCTATGGGGCCGGCGGACCGGGCCCCTTTCGGTTCGGCGGGGGGCGGAGGTCGCACGAAGAGCAGATTGAGGCGAGGCACACGAGCAGTTTACCCAGCTTCGGAGCTCTCCTGAGAGATAACACTCCTACTGCTGCTTGTCTAGTTGTATTATCTGGTGTTCTTGCTCTCGAGCGAGAGAGTGATGTGTTTTCTGGGCTACGAATGAATCGAAGCCAAGCTGTCCGAACCTCCGAACCCCCCTACGTTGCGCATGGGCCTCCTTTTATATGCTAAAGGGGTCACCGACAGGTGGCAACGCAGAGGAGGGTAAAAACGTAAAAAGCGAGGTAGTTGATACAGTTGTTTGTACAGTGCACCCTACCTAACCCTGACGGCAGGGGAGAAGGGCATTAAATGCCCATCTGAGTCGCCCGAACAGTGCCGAAAAGGACCGTTAGGAGCGCCACCGTTCGCCACGATGGCGATCTTGTCAGCTTCGCATGCCACTGCGCACCGCTGGCTGCACAGGCTCCCGCCACGCGCGCCCGGAGAGGCCCCCAGAGCGACACGTTGGTGGATGCGCTGGAGCATGGGCGCAGAGTGGCCGCCTGCCGCGGCAAGCGCCTTGCCGCTGTCGTTATCTTGCCGGGTCCAGAAGCTCGTCGCTCATCGGGCCCCGGGGTACCTTGTTTAGTCTTCCCGGCAAGCTCCTCTTGCCGGGGGCTTGCTGCCTTGCCGGAGCGCGTGGCGCGTCGTGGCAAGTTCCTTGGAGCGCCTTGGTTGGCCTTCCCGGCAAGCTCCTCTTGCCGGGGTCTTGTCTCCTTAGCTTAAATACTTTGTTCTTGGATGGCTCCAAGGGAACCTTGGGGGATCTTGGCGTTCGCCCAGCAAGCCTTTGCCGCGGGGTGCTGCAACTGCCCGTGCACAAGTTCGGGGTACTAGGGTACCCCTATTCTAGTACACCGACAGGAGCCCCCGGGCCTGGGCCACACACGGTGCCGAGCGCTGTTGGGCCAGGCCCAAAACAGGGCACGGGCACACGCGGGCTGTGCCACGCTAAATCTTGTTCCGTATCCACCGCACTCTCCCATAACGGCACGTGTTGAATGCGGCATCGTGGGAGAGATCGTGGGTGGTTGTTTATTTGGAAGGCCGAAACGTCCGCCCCGTCCCTCTTTATAAGCAGAGGAAACAGGGGCAGTTTGTTCCCCCTCGCTGGTTGCTGCTACTCCTTCTTCACAAACTCCGCCGCTCCCCCCTT
>NC_041390.1:67022664-67223040 GCF_002162155.2 Triticum dicoccoides | reverse complement strand
GTCGACCTTCTCCACCACCTCCGCCATGGGCCCGAAAGCCGACAAGGGAAAGGGTGTGAAGTCCGCCGAGGCGCAGCGGCTCGCGGCGCTGCGGAAGGAGCGGGCGATCTTCACCCCCCAGCTTGGCATGCAGGAGCTGAGGGAGTACTTCTACCTCTTTTGGGCGACGGAGACGCGTGCGCATCCACGCATGAGGGTACTCCCGGCCGCTGCCTCGGAGTCGGCTCCAAATGGGTACCCGTTCTTCCCGCTATTCTTCTATTGCAGGCTCTGCCCGCCCTTCTCGGAGTTCTTCTGTGATATTATGAACACATATGGCTTCCGCCTCCTTGACTTCACCCCCAATGCTGTCTTGACTATGGCGGTTTTCGCACACTTGTGCGAAAACTTTGTCGGAGTCCACCCTAGTGTTGCCCTTTTCCGCCACTTCTTCATACCTCGGGTAGAGAGAGGAGAGCCGCTTGCCGGAGGGATTGCCTGGGTCTCGAGAGTCGGCAAGAAAGAGGCGTACTTGGAGGGTGAGCTTCGCAGCAAGTGGGAAGAGTGGAGAGAGGAGTGGTGTTGGATCATCGAGGAGGATCCGCAGCCCTTCACCGCCGTGCGCCAAACTCCAATAGTGCGCGGCAATGACTGGAGCAACGTGGCCCCGGACGACGAGAGGCTGAAGATCGCCATCACTAGGATTCTTCGCCTCAGGCTTGCCGGGCTCACCGTAGGTGCTGTCGGGGCAGATTTCCTCCGCCGCCGCATTATCCCCCTGCAGGAGAGGAGGAGGCCCGCCTGGGAATTCAAGAATTCGGCGGACATCATGAGGCTGCGGCCGGGCCTCAACTACAACTTCACTGTCTTGGAGTTGGACGCAATGCTCTTGGAATTATTCAAACGCGACCCCCAGCACCCATTCACATTGCCGAGGGGCGTAGTTCCTTTGTGCAATAACTCTTCGCTTGACCGGATCCGCGCCATGATGCCGTTGTGCGATTCACACGGCATCGTCCCAACTTGGCAAGAGCCTGCGGATGACGTTGTGCGATCGTTCTTCGACACCTTGGAGGAAGTGCCAGTCCATGCCGACGAGCAGAAGAGCCTCACCCGTGACACCACCGACGAGGAGCTGCAGCTCATCGCTACTAGGGCGGAAGAGGCTGCGGCCGCAGCTGCTGCGGGTGTGTTTGGGTTTACTGTGGAGGCGGAGGCTGCAGAGGCGGCAAACCTTGCCGAACGCGCGGAGTTCATGGGCGAGGAGGAGCCTGCCAGTTCCGAAGCCGAGTCGAGCGAGGCCGGCGAGGAGGAGGCTGAGCCTTCAGAGAGCTTGCCGCAGGCGGATCCCCCGGCCCCGCCAAAGAGGCGCCTTCGCAGGGCCGGGGACGCAGCGGGGTGGCAGCCGGCTCCTCAGCCACCGAGCCATGCGACGCGCTCTACCGCGGCAAGCAATGTTGCCGCGGGAGCGCCTCACGCAACAGCGGCAACTGGAGCAGGATCTTCCCGGGCCCACTGCCCCCGCCAAGCGGGCAAGGGATCCTACTCCTCCACCTCGCCGCACCGGAGGAGGGCCGGACTTCGATCTTTCCGCGCTCAGCTCCGACGAGGAGGAAGAAGAGTGAGTTCCTTTGGTGCTCTTGTAGTTCTTCAATCTTGCTGTTTATATCTTGTATCTGACTTGCTCCAATCTGGACTCCTTTCTTTTCAGAACACTGGCCCAGAGAGCGGCGAAGAGGGCGAAGGCCGCGGTGATCGTCATCGAGGATGACCCCATCGTGTCTGCAGGAGGTGGGCCCGAGACCACCTTGACGGGCCCGGCAATCACCCCTCGGAGCAGCCCCCAGCGCAGCCCCAAGCGTAAGTTCATAGTTTAGCCTTCTGCTGCCGGGCGCGCTTGAGTGCTTTTTCCTTTGTTGATACCTTGCTTGTTGACTTGTGCAGGAGCAGAGCAGCCTCATCAGGGGCGCCCGGAGGCCGGCCCCGAAGTGCCACCTGCTCCGACTGCGCCGCCAAGGGAGGAGCCCCCGGCAAGGGAGCACTCTCCGGCAAGGGGGGACTCTCTGGCAAGGGACGGCACTAGTTCCTCCTCAGCCTCGGCCTTCTCGAGAAGAAAGGCCGTGCGCTCCTCGTCGACTCACTCTCGCTCCTGCGCCAGGGACCGGAGAGCTTCTTGATTTTGACCAGACTGGCCGCCGAGAAGCAGTCCGCGCGAGAAGGTGAACTAGTGCAGCGGAAGGCCCACCTCGACAGCTACGAGGAAGAGCTTGCCGAGAGCGAGCGAGCACTTGGCGGGGCGCTCAAGGAGGCAAAGGACGCCGCAGCAACTGCAGAGGCCGCCAAGAAAGAGCTAGAGGAGAAGGTGGCGCAGCTGGAGGCCGACATTGGGAAGAGCGGCGAGGAGCTTGCCGTGCTCAAGCATGAGCGCGAGAAGGATGCTGCCGCCCACGGTGAGCTGCAAGGCCTTCTCGCTAAGAGGGGCAAGGAGCTCAGCGCCGCCAAGGATTCCAAAGCAGACTTGGAGCTGAAGCTGGCCACGCTGACGCAGACGCTGGAGGCCGCCAAGGAGCGGGAGAAGACCTTGGCGGAGAAGGTCAAGGCTGACGCGGCGCTGCTGGAGAGCATTGCAGTTACCCAGAACTCGTTCAGAGACACCGTGGAGCACTGGACCGAGGGTCTGGTGAACACTGCCGCAGTCATCAACGAGGAGCTGGCGTAGCTGGGGATGAAGGACTTTGGGTATCCTTCCGACGAGAGTCTTCAACCCAGCGCCAAGCTCAGCCTGTTCTTCAAGGGCGTGGCGACGGCACTCCAGCGGCTCCGGGAGAGGATCCCGAAGCAGCTGGCCGACGAGTCGCACAAAATCTGCGCTGGGGTTCTCCAGAAGGTGCTTATGAAGGTGGCCTTCCGCAACCCAGGCCTCAGCTTCACCAACGTCCTCAGGTCCTTGCCGCCTGACGCCGATCTGGACGCACTCAAGGCCCTTGTCGCACCCATTGTGGACAAGGTGAGCGAGATCAAGAGAGTCGAGGGCCGACGCGTAGATTAGGCTGCCCATTTCTTCTTTTCCCTTGTCGCTGCTAATCATGTTATGAAAACAGTCAGTTAGAGCTGCGACAAGTTATCTTTGTAATATAACTTTATTTCTATCTATCAATTGCAATGTTATTTCCTCTACTAGATTCCTTCCTTTGTATGTTTTTACCCTACGCTTCTAGGGAACTTGTTGGTGCAGGCGCCCGAGCCGCGAGCGCTGAGTGCGGAACTTCAGCAGCCTGCTGGCGGCGCTGCTTCCGACAAGAAACCTTGTCGCGACTAGATGCAGCACGCTTAAGCTGTTGAGCGGACTCGAAACAAAGTAAGGGTGCAACTAGCCACGAGTTGGTTCCTCCGCGCACAGGTTTTCCATACAAAGCAGGGTCGTTCGAGGAAGATAACTCAAAAAAATTTAAAAAGTGATTGCTCAAACTTTGGCAACTTAGCTTTTCTGTCATTTGCTTCCCGGTAAGGCAAGTCTTTGCTTGAACGACGCCTGACCCATACCACAATCTTCTCCTCCTCCCCCCCCCCCCGGCAAACTTGTGTGCGAGAGAACCTTCTTTTCCTTTGAAAGAAAAAGAAAGAAGAGAAAATAATAATATGGAGCTCTTCGGCTTGTTAGTGCTTACCGGATGTAGGTGCTGCACAAAGTGTCAGATAATCGCATGCAAGAAAGGAACTAATGCATGAAATGGACAAGCTGTGCGGAGCACATGGGGTTTTACTTATGCACGGGATCTGTGCCCGGCTTTGTACAAAGGTTTACATGCAACAGCGGCAAGACTTGTACAAAAGGTGGTTGCCGAAATAGGTTCCGGCAACCGCGCCTTATGGGAAAAACTTACGAAGATGTTCTATGTTCCAGGAGTTGCTCACTGGAATGCCATCTTCGGTCTCAAGGCGGACAGCACCAGGCCTCGTGACTCGTCTCACCCGATAAGGGCCTTCCCACTTCGGCGTCAACTTGTTGGAATTCTGGGCGGACTGAACACGCCGAAGAACAAGGTCACCTTCCTCGAAGCTTCTGGCTTTAACTTTGCGGCTATGATAGCGGCGCAAAGCTTGCTGGTATCGAGCAGCTCGCACAGCAGCCTGAAGACGATCTTCCTCAAGGAGCAGCGCATCGTCTTGCCGCAGCTGTTCTTGCTCAAGCTCATCATAAGCGAGCACTCAAGGTGATCTGTATACGAGTTCCGTGGGGAGAACTGCCTCTGCTCCATAGACTAGAGCAAAAGGTGTCTGGCCAGTGGCTCGATTTGGTGTCCTTCTAATCGACCAAAGAACCATCGGCAGCTCCTCGATCCAATTCCTTCCGCACCCGTGCAGCCTGTCAAAAGTTCTGGTCTTGAGCCCGCACAACACTTCAACATTTGCCCTCTCTGCTTGACCGTTGCTTCTCGGATGAGCAACAGAAGCGAAGCAAACCTTGGCACCAAGGTCTTGGACGTACTGCATGAAGGTGCGGCTCGTGAATTGCATGCTGTTAGGGATCCCGAAACGGCAAACAATTGACCTGAAGAACTTGACTGCTGACTGTGATGTCACCTTCCTCACTGGCTGCACTTCCGGCCACTTTGTGAACTTGTCGATTGCGACGTACAAGTACTCAAAGCCCCCGACAGCTCGGGGGAAGGGGCCGAGGATATCGAGCCCCGAGACCGAAAATGGCCAGGATAAAGGGATCGTCTGGAGAGCTTGAGCTGGCTAGTGTATCTGTTTGGAGTGGAACTGGCACGCTTCACACTTGGTTACTTGTGCAGTTGCATCCTGGAGGGCTGTCGGCCAAAAGAAACCTTGCCGGAAAGCTTTGCCGGCAAGTGCTCTTGCACCAATGTGGTGGCCACATATGCCTCCATGTATCTCCGCCAATAGCTTTTGTCCATCTTCCCGGCGAATACACTTCAATTTCACACCATTGAGTCTTCTTCTGTACAGTATGCTATCGACAAACTGATACATACTTGACTGTCGGGCTACTCTTTCCGCTTCTTCTTGCTCTTTGGGAAGTTCTCCTGTCTGAAGGAAATGGACAATCTGCTGTGCCCAGGCTGGAGCTTGTGGCTCGACAACAAGGACTAAAGGCGTATCTGCTGCTGTGGGAACATCCACTTCCACGGCAAGGACTTGCGGCCCTACCGAAGCTTGATGTTCCCCGGCAAGCTTGCCGGAGCAAAACTTGCCAGGAGCGTCTGCTTCAACGGAACAAACAATTAGGCTTGCCGGAGCAGACTGCCCCTCAGCCTTCTTGGTGTTGATCTTGGGGACTTTCTTGGCGGCGGCTTCGGGGAGCTCTGCCGAAAAGTAGTCGCCGAAAACCAACTTCCTCTTCTTGCTTTGTCCAGTTGATGGTGTTACGGATGGTTGAGTCAACTTAAGCACAAAGATCCCTGGTCCCACAGGTAACTTTAGTGCGGTGCACTTTGACAGGCCGTTAGCAATATCATTCTGAGCTCTTGGAATATGCTCCATTTGTAGGTCGTCAAAGTGCTCTTCTAGCTTCCTCACTTCATCGACCTACGCTTCCATCAATGGACTATGGTAGTTCTTGTTTACTTGTCAGACGAGAAGCTGTGAGTCACCCTTGACAATGAGCTTCTTGATCCCAAGGTCTGCTGCGATTCTGAGATCGGCAAGCAATCCTTCATACTCTGCAGTATTGTTGGTTGCTTGCTCTTTGGGAAAGTGCATCTGGACTACGTACTTGAGGTGCTCTCCGGTGGGTGCGACAAGCAGCACGCCTGCACCGGCGCCTTGGAGTGAGAAGGCACCATCAAAGTACATCAGCCACTCTTTGCTTGCCTCTTTGACGGGGATGCTCGTTTCTGGAATTTCTTCATCTGGGGTTGGCGTCCACTCTGCTATGAACTCTGCCAATGCTCTGCTTTGGATAGTTGAAGTGCTTTCAAACTTGAGGCCAAAGCTTGACAGTTCCAGCGCCCACTCGACAATCCTGCCCGTTGCTTCTGGATTTTGCAGTATCCTCTTCAGCGGAAAGCGAGTGACGACTGTGATCTCATGTGCTTGGAAGTAATGGCGCAGCTTTCTTGAGGCCATGAGGAGGCCGAAAAGCAACTTCTGCACACCAGAGTACCTTGATCTAGCCTCCTGCAGAAGAGAACTGACAAAGTAAACTGGGCGCTGCACCATTCTCCTTGGCATCTCTTCATATTCCTGCTCAAACCCATGTTTGTTGGGACCAGAGCTTGTCGGCGAAGTCCCCTGCTTGTCGCTGGATGGATCTGTCGTGGTTGCTTGCTCATCATCCGCCTCCCTCTCTGCCACTAACGCAGCATTAACCACTTGATTGGTTGCCGCTATATACAGCAGCAACTTCTCTTGCGGCTTAGGTGCGACAAGCGTTGGAGTGGAGGACAGGTATCTCTTCAAGTCCTGCAGCGCAGCCTCCGCTTCCGGAGTCCATTTCATTGGACCTGCCTTTTTCAAAATTTTGAAAAATGGCAGGGCGCGCTCGGCAGATCTAGAGATAAACCTGCTGAGAGCAGCCACGCAACCGGCAAGCCTTCGTACATCCTTGACGCGCTTTGGTGCTTCGATCTGCTCAATAGCTTTGATCTTGTCGGGATTGGCTTCAATTCCCCGCTGAGACACGAAGAACCCGAGAAGCTTGCCGAAAGGGACTCCAAATACGCACTTCTCGGGGTTAAGCTTGAGGTTGATTTTGCGCAGGTTTGCAAATGTTTCGTCTAAATCTTGAATCAGGGTCGCCTTGTTCTTGCTCTTGACCACTATGTCATCCATGTAAGCTTCCACATTTCTGTGTATTTGTGGCTCAAAAGCATGGTGGACTACCCTTGCAAATGTTGAACCAGCATTCTTCAAACCGAAAGGCATCCGTACGAAGCAGTACGTGCCACACGGGGTGATAAATGCGGTTTTCTCTTCATCTTCTTCTGCCATGAAGATCTGATGGTATCCTGAGTATGCATCAAGAAATGAAAGCAAATCACATCCGGCTGTGGAGTCAACAATCTGGTCAATACGCGGCAAGGGAAATGGGTGTTTGGGACAAGCTTTATTAACATCAGTGATGTCAATACAGAGTCTCCATTTCCTGTTAGCCTTGCGCACAACAACAGGATTGGCCAACCACGTGGGATGGAGTACTCCTCTGACAAGGCCTGCTGCTTCCAACTTCTTGATTTCTTCTGCGATGAATTCTTGGCGCTCTACTGCCTGCTTCCTGACTCTATGCTTGACGGGCCACGCATGAGGACAGATGGCAAGGTTGTGCTCAATTACTTTCCTGGGAACACCGGGGATATCAGACGGTTGCCATGCAAAAACGTCGACATTCGCCCACAGGAAAGCAACGAGCGCTCTTTCCTATTTGGGGTCAAGAGTGGCGCTGATGGTGAAAGTACCACCAGTGCCATCCTCCTTGGCGGACACCTTCTTGGTCTTAGGTGGAGCTGCCATTGCTTCCTTACTCTTGCCGGTGGAGCTCGATGGCGCATCCTCGACGGTAGCGCAGCACTCCGAAGAGGTGCGCTTGCCGGACTTGGTCTTCTTCTTCCCCCCGGGAGCTTCAGTGGCTAGTGTCCTCCGCTCTGCTGCAGCTGCTGCTTCCCGGTAGATCTTGTCGGCACAAATAAGAGCATCCTTATTGTCGCCAGGGACAGAGATGACACTTATTGGCCCTGGCATTTTCAGTATGTTGTACGCATAGTGAGAGGCTACCATGAACTTGGCGAGTGCCGGACGGCCAAGGATTCCATTGTAAGGTAATGGAAAGTCGGCAACGTCAAACGTGACCCTCTCAGTCCTGAAGTTCAGCTCACTGCCAAATGTTACCGGCAATGTGATCTGGAGTTGATTCCTTGAAATGTGCCGGTCTCTTCGAGCTCGTTGTCAGGGATCTGGAGTTTCTGGAGCACCGCGGAGGAGATCAGATTCAAGCCGGCCCCGCCGTCAACTAGCATCTTAGTGACCTTGAGGTTGCGGATTGTTGGTGAAACCAACATCGGCAAGCACCCGACCGCAGTTATGCGATCCGGGTGGTCCTCAATATCAAAGATGATAGGCGTGCCGGACCATTTCAGAGGCTTGCGTGACTCGACGGGTGGTTCTGCTGCATTAACTTCCCACACCCACTGCTTGAGCTGGCGGTGCGAGGTATGCAGAGAAGCACCACCGTCAATGCACAGGACCTCTGTGGCTTTCTGGAACTCCTGCTCATCAGTCTCCTCATCATCCATATCTTCATCGTCGCCGTCATCTTCATCCTTGTCGCGGCCGCGAGGAGGTCTATCTCCTTGCCGCTGCTTGGCCTTGCCGCGACGTCCTCCTCGGCCGGGACGTTTCTTGTCGGTTCCACCAGCTCCTTCCTGGGCCTTCTCCTTGTCGCGTCGCTCGTATTTAGCTTTCTGTTGCTCAACAAGCTGCTCGACTCTCTTACAGTTCTGAAGATCATGGCCCTTGGTGCGGTGAATCTTGCAATACTGCTTGTTGGTGCCATCCTGCTTGTCGGCGACCGCCACCTCCACGGCAACCTCCTTGCCGGAGTCACCAGTTTTGGCTTCCTTGGCGCCGCCACCGTTGCCGTACTGCTCAACAACTAGCACTTCTTTGCCTTTCCTCCTTCTGTTGTTCCGCCGCCGGTTTTTCCTTGTCGGGGCAGCATCTTCGCTGTCAGATCCTCCCGCTCCTATATTTTCTCCGGGGAGTCTCCTCCCTTATTCAGCACGCGCACACTTGTCGGCCAGTGCATATAACTCACTGACGTCCCTGATCTTGCACATCGCCATTTCCTCCCGCATCCTGCGGTTCCGCACGTTCTGATGGAACGCGCTGATCACCGCGGCAGGGTGGACGTCTGGGATGTTGTGCTGCACACTACTGAATCTCTGAATGTACTTGCGCAGGGGCTCTCCTTCCTTCTAGGCGAGCAGATGAAGATCACTCTCCTGGCCATGAGGCTTGTGTCCGCCTGTAAAGGCGCCGACAAACTGATGGCACAGATCAGCCCAAGAAGATATGGAGTTGTCCGGCAAGTGCATGAGCCAGGATCTAACGTTGGGCTTGAGCACCAGCGGGAAGTAGTTGGCAAGGATCTTGTCATCTCGTCCCCCGGCAGCTTGTACCGCAATGGTGTAGATGCTGAGGAACTCTGACGGATGCGTCTTGCCGTCGTACCTCTCCGGTACGTCTGGCTTGAAGTTCTTTGTACTGGGCCACTGGACTTGCCGCAGCTCACGAGTGAACTTAGGACAACCTACCGCGTACGGCAGATCGCCTGGTTCCCCTGGCGCATGCATGTCAACAGAGGGCCCAGCGCGCTTGTCGGATTGACGTCGCGCTTCTCTTCGGCGCTCGATGCAGGTTCGAGCGTCTTCTTGTTGTCGATCATGAAGAACTTGGCGCTGATCGCGACGAGCTCGTGGATCCGACAATGCAGTGGAGTCGCTGTCGAGGTGGATCCGGCGAGTCGGCGATCTTGGCCTTCGGGGCGGTGATTGCATGGTAGTTGCGCCTCCGCCTGTTTCATCGCCACCGGCTCGCGTCCGGCAACCCTGCCGCGGCGGCGACGCGCTCGGCCGCCGTGGAGTGTCGCCGTTGGCGTAGCCGATGAGACTCTGAATGGTGGCCCTTCATTCGTCGATCTTGTCCGATGTCGGAGGGTAATCTAGGAGAAGTTGAGCTCGCGCCAAAGCTTCTGCTGGAGTGGTGGGTGGCAGTGGCGGATGGCACGAGGAGCGGGACGTGCTCGAACTTCTAACTATGTTAGAAGGAGCAGTATCCCGTCCAGGCGACCGTGCCCCGCTCGTGCCAGCATGCTGGCATGCATGCTGGTCTTGAGCGGCCCGAGATCCACCAGCTTGGTCTTGGGCTATCATGCGTATGGCACTGCTAGTGCCATGACGCTGTTGATCTTGCGCCTCCTGAGAGTGGTGTGGAACATATACAGTCGCCGAGGTTTGTGCAGCCTTGTTCTTGGACCTGGCGGCGTCATGAGCTTCCTCATCGACGTCCTTTCTTCCGCCGGCGTCCATCCCACCACTCGTTTGCTCCAACGGTGTCGGAAGTGACGTGGATGGAGCGGCAGCCGCCGAAGTCTTCTTCTTCGGTGGCATGTTGATGACGGGAATAAGGGTCTAGCTCGTGTGAATGCCGGATCTGGTTCACACAATCTCAACACCCCCTACCTGGCGCGCCAAAGATGTCGGGGTGAACTGATCCACGAACACCTATGGGGCCGGCGGACCGGGCCCCTTTCGGTTCGGCGGGGGGCGGAGGTCGCACGAAGAGCAGGTCGAGGCGAGGCACACGAGCAGTTTACCCAGCTTCGTAGCTCTCCGGAGAGATAACACTCCTACTGCTGCTTGTCTACTTGTATTATCTGGTGTTCTTGCTCTCGAGCGAGAGAGTGATGTGTTTTCTGGGCTACGAATGAATCGAAGCCAAGCTGTCCGAACCTCCGAACCACCCCTACGTTGCGCATGGGCCTCCTTTTATATGCTAAAGGGGTCACCGACAGGTGGCAATGCAGAGGAGGGTAAAAACGTAAAAAGCGAGGTAGTTGATACAGTTGTTTGTACAGTGCATCCTACCTAACCCTGACGGCAGGGGACAAGGGCATTAAATGCCCGTCTGAGTCGCCCGAACAGTGCATAAAAGGACCGTTAGGGGCGCCACCATTCGCCACGATGGCGATCTTGTCAGCTTCGCATGCCACTACGCACCGCTGGCTACACAGCCTCCCGCCACGCGCGCCCGGAGAGGCCCCCAGAGCGACACGTTGGTGGATGCGCTGGAGCATGGGCGCAGAGTGGCCGCCTGCCGCGGCAAGCGCCTTGCCGCTGTCGTTATCTTGCCGGGTCCAGAAGCTCGTCGCTCACCGGGCCCCGGGGTACCTTGTTTAGTCTTCCCGGCAAGCTCCTCTTGTCGGGGGCTTGCTGCCTTGCCGGAGCGCGTGGCGCGTCGCGGCAAGTTCCTTGGAGTGCCTTGGTTGGCCTTCCCGGCAAGCTCCTCTTGTCGGGGTCTTGTCTCCTTAGCTTAAATACTTTGTTCTTGGATGGCTCTAAGGGAACCTTGGGGGATCTTGGCGTTCGCCCGGCAAGCCTTTGCCGCGGGGTGCTGCAACTGCCCGTGCACAAGTTCGGGGTACCCCTATTCTAGTACACCGACAGTCATAACGGCCGATGCTATTGTTTGCCGTCGAGGTTAGCTACATCCCATGTCTTACAATATTTCACATCATTTGTGCAATTGCAGTTTAACTTCTACCATTTACTGGTTGCCTGTAGGTACACATGTCAGTGGCACTGACCCACGCTTCGACCTGGAGGAACAGATCGCCTCCGCCACCGCTGACTTTGGGTGGGCTCTGGCCAAGATGAAGTGCCCCAGCAACTACCTCTCAGGACTTACCAAGTATGTACTAACCAGTTCATTCTTACCAATACCAGTTGCAATTAATGGCTATGTTCTGTACGGTCGATGTATTAAGCATGTTCTAGTAAACATGCCTAACACATTTTAGCTACTTTCCCTACCTTTTTATAGACAACTGGGCCATTCTCTGCTCTGGCAGCACCTGCCTTGTGATGTTTATGTAGCGACCCGATCCCAATGGACCATAGTCTCTATGCTTAAGTGTCATCCGTGGATCGGTATTGCTGACACACACAATACTCGAGGAATTATAACAAAGTTCAATCACACACTTATTACATCGAGTGTCTCAAAAAGAATACATATTACAATAATATGGCTGAAGGCCATCTAAATAACTTGCGGAAGCTTCGAAGATAAATGAGTCCATCCAACTCCATGGCAAAACTGAGTGCATGACAACGACCTATTGCACCTTACTCTTCGCCTGAAAATTTTGCAACATGATACGTTGCAGCCATGTAGGTCAAAACATGGAATATGCTAGCAAGATCACACTATAGAGAAAATGATGGAATAATAACTATCACTACATGCATATTTGGCTGGTGGAGGCTCTAAGTTTGTCATTTGCATAAAGCTATTTTTTCCTACAACAAAGGAATATATTTTATCTAACTACCAAGTTTATGCCAATATTGAGAAGGTTCCCCCAACTCATTCCTAAATTACCACGTAATAAAAATTAATAACCCAACAAGTTCATTAAGTAAAGTGATGAGATCAATCAATAATTCAAATACCAGATACTCAAAACATCCATAATAGGGGACACGGCTAACCATGATTAGTTTATACACTCTGTAGAGGTTTGCGCACTTTTCCCCACAAGACTCGACCACATCCATGATCAAAAGATCGAGACATAGTCTTTCTGAAGCATTGACTCTTTACTCTGGGTAGACAATACCACCTACTTTCCCCTACATCTGCTAGCCTACCACTGAAAGAGGTCACACAACTTACTCAACTATGACAGAGCCCATAATGGCTTGTGGATGCACACGGAAGTTTCTAGCATGAATAGTCTTATGATCCATTTGAGCCTGGGTGGCATTCCATATGATGATCACACGGGTACTCCGGGATATCCTAGGACAACACTAGATTCTCCAGGTGCCCGCCACCAATCCACCCAGATGTGTATTGAAGTAGCCACCTTAAGTTTACCTTAGTTATTATCTCTCTTATCTTCCATGACTCTCACATACCAATCCCCGTCTACGAGCATGGCTAAGCAATATGTAACAAAACTATAATCCCGGGGTTGATAAAAGGATAATACACTGGTGCACGTCGGTCCTAAACAAACAGTTTAAAACCCCTTTCTGCGATGACATCTGGAACCGTCGCCAAGTGAGTGTGGGCGATAGGGGGGTCCTTCCCACACGATCCAGAAACCATCGGGGATATGCCCTCCTGGCACACATGTTCGGCAAAATGAGGTCATGTGCGACCGGCGAGCACTCAAATACGGAAATACGTACAGTAGAGCTAAAAAATACAATTATACAGCAAAATTGTTTTCGGATGAAAGTACATCCCACACAGTCAGTCCCTGCTAAACGTTTCCGTTCGTATGCACATCCCACACAGTCGCTCCAAGGAAAACGTTTCCGTTCACAGGTACATCACACACAATTTTTCCCATTAAATCGTTTCCGTTATTGAATGTAGCACACATGGTCCGTAGAAGAAACTGTGTGGCAAAGGCTGTCCATGACACAGAGTTTTTATGTGGTAAACGTTTGCACAAGGTGGCCTAACGCGAATAGTTTGCAAGAGAAAGTTGTGTGTGAATGTTCATTGATCCAACACGGTTTATTCCCAGAAACTATGTGTGTTGCCTGATGTTATCGCCCACGGTATTTTTTCAACAACCGTTCGAAGTATCAGAACCCAATGAGCAGGCTAATTCGCCATTAGTAGGCTAATTGCCCTATTATTAATAATCCATTTATTAATCTAATTGACATTCATATTAAGCACACAATATATTTCATTTCCATATTAAGGAAGTAGAATTTCATAATTGAAATACATCAGAGTACAACATGATATAGCTTCAGCACTCAGCTACCGCATTACACAACTGCACAAGCAACAAGTTCCACATGCAACATGTAGAACCTTTCAAAATTAGCATCATAGACGGTATATAGATAGATGCATCTCAACTGGAAAACTGCTGAAGCGTAAGGCGAATATTGAGCCTTCATTCATGTTGAAGGTCTTTGCAAATTTACGACAGCGCCTATGGATGATTGACTGTCCATCCTTCGACCTCTTCAGGAACACTTCAATATTGAACCGTGGGTGTTGTATGAAAACCTTCCTCGCCTCCTGACCATAGAGGTGGTTTGAGAGTTAATCATGAGTGAACTGCTTTGGAAAGGCCTAAAAACAAGGATGTGCATAAATATCTTCTCTATATTGGAAATGGGGCAAAGGACTAAAAAAGGCATGGTATAATAGTTAGTACCATCTTGTAGTGAACTGATGTCTTCTTCATTGTGCAGACAAAGATCTTGTTGTTTCTTGTCGCTAATTTCTTTATCCTAACAATCTTTTTGAGTTTCTTGATTTGATTGATATTCAAGGACAACTCATTTCCCCATATGCAAAAAGGGTCGAATAGTGGGTCAAAATCTCTCATAGCAGGACCTACATGTGCAAGACCAAATTGTTAAAAACCAAAATATTAGAATGGTTCCTGCAATTGCACAATTGCTATTAGACAACGAACCATGCATGTGCTAACCTCGATTGTAAACCTCAGTGCTTCCCATTATTTCCCCGCAACACATATAAGGTAGTTAGTCATCAGGTTAAGTAAGGGTTCGCATGCTATTAGTAAAATATGTTGATGAAAAATTAGCACATTGTAGATTCATCAGATTAATTGAAGCCACACGGAAAACCCATTTACCCAAACCAAGCATGATTAAGAACTAGGAAATATAGCACTTGTATATGTTTCTCATGTATTAAGTGCAGCCAAATTCGATTTATTCCTCACATGCACAACAATACAAAATTCTACCCACGACAATTGGACATCGCTTTGCAGAATTGAACCATGCAGTCACTAAACACCACAACAAATGAACCAAACATTAACTGAGCACCACATTGCACAATATAACACTGAACCAAGCAGTTAACTAAACACCACAATAAATGAACCAAACATTAACTGAACACTACGTACTCTGTAATATCCTTCTTCATACATGTCCACGAGAAACATTCCTTCAAATCCAAATACATCTTGGTGTTTCTTGGGTGAATCGAGTATGGCGAGTAATGAGCTTCCTAAAGAATTAACTTCCTGATCTCTAGATCATTTGGCACATAGATACAATCCTCAAACCATAAAGTTTCATGTTCATTGTCATGAAAACCTTTGGCCTTTGCTTTACTCATCTTTTCCTTTATCTCCGCAATCTCCTTTTCAGTCTTCTAAGCTTCCCGAATCTTTCCCAACAACATGGATTGAACTTACAACGCTGGAACAAAACCTCTTGGAACTATCTCCAGTCGAAGTTTTCTGAGATCCTCGGCTAACTCCTGAGGTAATCCTCCAATTATGAGGGTATTAACATAACTTTTGCGGCTCAACGCGTCTGCTACAACATTGGCCTTTCCTAGATGATAATGCAGTTTCATGTCATAATCCTTTATGATATCTAACCATCTCCTCTGTCTGAGGTTCAACTCCTTCTATGTGACAATGTATTTCAAATTCTTATGATCTGTGTAAACATCACAATGATTTCCAATAAGAAAATGTATCTAGGTCTTGAGGGCATGCACTACGGCTGCTAACTCCAAGTCATGTGTGGCATAATTCAACTCATGAGGTCGAAGCTGTCGTGAGGCATATGAAACAACTCTTCCTTCTTGCATAAGAACGCCTCCAAGTCCCTGACGAGAAGCTTCACAATAGACTTGTAAATCCTTGTGTATATTCGGAAGGATTAGCACTGGGCTATAACCAAACATTCCTTCAACTCCTGAAAGCTGGCCTCACACTCCTCGGTCCATTTGAACTTGTTGTCCTTCTTTAATAACTCCGTAATGGGCTTCGCAATCTTGGAAATATTCTCAATGAATCTTTGATAATATCCTGCGAGTCCAAGGAAACTGCGTATCTCTCCAACTAAGGTGGGTGCCGACCACTCGATGACGGACTGAACCTTTGAAGGCCTACTGCTATACCTTCTCCAGATATAACATGTCCGAGAAATCTGACTTCCTTCAACCAAAATTCACACTTGCTGAACTTGGCATATAGCTGATGTTCCATGAGCTTCTCGAGAACCAAGTGCAAATGTTCCTTGTGTTCTTCTTCATTCTTCGAGTACACCAATATATCATCATTGACCACCAGAACAAACTTATCCAAGAACTCCATGAACACCTTATTCATCATACTCATAAAGTAGGCAGGGGTGTTAGTCAAACCAAAAGACGTGATCGTGTACTCATATAGCCCATACCTTGTGGTAAAAGCTATCTTGGGTATATCCTGTTCCTGGGTCTTCAGCTAGTGATATCCTAATCGAAGATCAGTCCAGGAGAATACTTTAGCTCCCTGCAGCTGGTCAAACAAATCATTGATCATCGGTACAAGGTATTTATTCTTGATCGTCACCTCATTCAAAGCACGATAATGAACAACCATTCTTAAGGATCCATCCTTCTTCTCAACTAGGAGCACTGGGGCTCCCAACGGTGATGAACTTGGTTGAATATGAACTTTATCTCCTTAATCTGCTTTTTAATTTCCTCCAGATCATTTGCGGGCATCCGATACGGTCTCTTGGATATTGGTCTGGTGCCTGGCAACAGCTCAATCAAAAACTCTATGTCTCGGTCTGGTGGCATGCCTTGTAATTCCTCCAGAAATACATCGGGATAATCCTTCACAACTGCTACTTCCTCTTGAACAACTCCCGAGAGAGAATTTACTTGAGTCCTCCTTGGCGCATGCCTATACACATACTTGATCCTTTTCCCCTCTAGGGTGGTGAGAAGAATTGACTTACTAGCACAATCGATGTTTCCTCCATACTTCGATAGGCAATCCATGCCTAGTATTATATCCAATCCTTGTGATTCAAAAATAATGAGGTCTGAGGGGAAAACATGCTTACCTATGGTCAATGGCAACTGATAACACCATCGACTAGCCATATATTGCGCTCCTGGTGATCCCACTACTTACATGGGTGACCTAAGGGCTAAGGTTGGCAATTCAAACTTATCCACAAATCCCCTTGATATGTATGAATGCGACGCACCAGTGTCAAAAAGAACAAAGGTTGTAAATGACTTAATCAAAAACTTACCAATAACTGCGTCAGGCTTCTCTTCAACTTCCTCCATGTTAACGTGGTTCACCTGACCTCTGGTGAAGGGATTTGGCTTCTTCCCTGAGCTTACATTGACATTACCATTCTTTGCTTCAGGGCACTCGGTGGCGTAGTGTCCAGTCTTCCCGCACTTGAAACAAGTAATGTGACTCAGATCCTTCTTGGCGGGTGTAGCGGGGTTGGAACGGCTCTGACCGTTGCTTCCTCCACTCCCATTACCATTCTTAGGCCCATTGTGGTTGTGTGAATTTCCTCCATTCTGGGAATGGCCTCCATGGTTATGTCCTCCATGGGTATGAGTGTGTCCTCCCGAGTACGGGGAATAGCGAGGCTTCTGCTAAGCTCCAGAGTGGTACTTCCCCTGTCCATACTTCCGCTCGCGGTTTTCCATCTGCTGCTGCTTGCCTTCAATCATGAGGTCCTTGTCTACCAGCTCCTGATAGTTTGTAAATGTTGCCACCATCAACTGCATACTCAACTCATCATTCAGCCCCTCAAAAAAACTTCTCCTGCTTCGCGGCATCTGTGGCCACATCATTTGGGGCGTAGCGTGCTAACTTGCTGAACTCATCCACGTACTGTGCCATAGTACGATTCCCCTGGCGTAAATTGCGGAACTCACGCTTCTTCATACTCATGGCTCCAGCTGAGACGTGTGTAGTGCGGAAGGTTTGTTGAAACTGATCCCAAGTAACATTGTGTTGGGGGACATAGTATTTCTAAAAAATTCCTACGATCACGCAAGATCTATCTAGGAGACGCATAGCAATGGGAGGGGAGAGTATGTCTACGTGCCCTCGTAGACCCAAAGCGGAAGCGTTGAGTAATGCGGTTGATGTAGTCGAACGTCTTCGCAACCCAATGATCAAGTACCGAACGCATGGCACCTCCGCGATCTGCACACGTTCAGCTCGGTGAACTCCCTCAAATTCTAGATCCAGCTGAGGCCGAGGGAGAGTTTCATCAGCATGATGGCGTGTTGACGGTGATGATGAAGTTACCAACGCAGGGCTTCGCCTAAGCACTATGACAATATGGCCGAGGTGGAAATATGCGGGGGGCTCCGCACACGGCTAAGAAATCCACTTGTGTGTCTATGGGGTGCCCCCTCCCCCGTTTATAAAGGAGTGGAGGAGGGGGGCGGTCGGCCTCATGGGGTGCGCCCCAAGGGGGGAATCCTACTCCTACAAGGAGTAGGTTCCCCCCTTTCCTAATCCAACTAGGAGGGGAAGGAAAAGGGAGAGGGAGAGAAGGAAAGGGGGCCGACCCCCTTCCCAATTCGGATTGGGCTTGTGGGGCGCTCCACTTGGCCACCTCCTCCTCTCTTCCACTAAAGCCCATGAAGGCCCATTAACGCCCGGGGGGTTCCGGTAACCCCGGTACTTCAGAAATTGCCCAAACCTATCTGAAACCTTTCCGGTGTCCAAACATAACCTTCCAAGATATCAATCTTTATGTCTAGACCATTTAGAGACTCATCGTCATGTCCGTGATCACATCCGGGACTCTGAACAACCTTCGGTACATCAAATCACATAACTCACAATACATATCGTCATCGAACGTTAATAACCAATAGAGGAACCTGGATGCTCATATTGGCTCGTACATATTCTATGAAGATCTTTATTAGTCAAACTGCATAACAACATACATTGTTCCCTTTATCATTGGTATGTTACTTGCCCGATATTCGATCGTCGGTATCATCATACCTTGTTCAATCTCGTCACCGGCAAGTCTCTTTACTCATCACGTAATGCATCATCACGTGACTAACTCATTAGTCACATTGCTTGCAAGGCTCATGCTACCTCTTGAGCATGCATGGGTTGTCCCTTGAAGAGGAAAGGGTGACGCAGCAAATTAGCGTAAGTATTTCCCTCACTTTTGAGAACCAAGGTATCAATCCAGTAGGAGGCAACGCACAAGTCACCTAGTACCTGCACAAACAATCAAGAACCTTGCAACCAACGTGATAAAGGGGTTGTCAATCCCTTCACGGTCACTCGCAAAAGTGAGATCTAATAGAGATAGTAAAGTATTTTTTCGTATTTTTTTTGTACATATTGGAAAGTAAAGATTGCAAAATAGTAAACGAGATGCGGCGTAAATAAAAGAGATGTACTATAATAGGAAAGAGACCCGGGGGGCATAGGTTTCACTAGTGGCTTCTCTCCAGATAGCATGTATTACGATGGGTGAGCAAATTACTGCCGAGCAATTGATAGAAAAGCGCATAGTTATGAAGATATCTAAGGCAATGAGCATGAATATAGGCATCACGTCTGTGTCAAGTAGATCGAAACGATTCTGCATCAACTACTATTACTCCACACATCGACCGCTATCCATCATGCATCTAGAGTATTAAGTTCATAAGAACGGAGTAATGCTTTAAGCAAGATGACATGATGTAGAGGGATAAAATCAAGCAATATGATATAAATCCCATCTTTTTATCCTCGATGACAACAATACAATATGTCCCTTGCTTCCCCTACTGTCACTGGGAACAGACACTAAAAGATTGAACCCAAACCTAAGCACTTCTCCCATTGCAAGAAAGATCAATCTAGTAGGCCAAACTAAACCAATAATTTGAAGAGACTTGCAAAGATATCAAATCATGCATATAAGAATTCAGAGAATAACCAAATAATATTCATACATAATCTTGTTCACAAATCCGCAATTCATCGGATCTCAACAAACACACCGCAAAATAGTATTACATCAATAGATCTCCAAGAACATCAAGGAGAACTTTGTATTGAGAATCAAAGAGAGAGAATAAGTCATCTAGCTAATAACTATGGACCTGAAGGTCTGTGGTAAACTAGTCAAGCTTCATCGGAGAGGCAATGGTGTTGATGTAGAAGCCCTCCGTGATTGATTCCCCCTCCGACAGATCACGGAAAAGGCCCCACGATGGGATCTCATGGGTACAGAAGGTTGCGGCAGTAGAAAAGTGGTTTCATGGCTCTCCCTGATGTTTCTAGGGTATAAGAGTATATATAGGCGAAAGAAGTACGTCGGTGGAGCTACGAGGGGCCCACGAGGGTGGGAGCGCGCCTACCCGCCTGGGCGCGCCCTCCTGCCTCATGGCTTCCTCGTGGAGTTCTAGACTTCGACTCCAAGTCTTCTGGATTGCTTTCGGTCCAACAAAGATCATCGTGAAGGTTTCATTCTGTTTGGTATTCCTTTTCTGCAAAACTCTAAAATAGGCAAAAAAACAAAAACTGGCATTAGGCCTCTGGTTAATAGGTTAGTCCCAAAAATAAAATAAAAGAGCATATTAAAGCCCATTAAACATACAAAACAGATAATATAATAGCATGGAACAATCAAAAATTGTAGATACGTTGGAGACGTATCAAGCATCCCCAATCTTAATTCCTGCTCGTCCTCAAGTAGGTAAATGATAAAAACAGAATTTTTAATGTGGAATGGTACCTAACATAATTATCAATGTAATTTTATTTATTGTGGCCTGAATGTTCATATATGAAAGATTCAAGACAATAGTTTAATATTGACATAAAAACAATAATACTTCAAGCATACTAACAAAGCAATCATGTTTTCTTAAAATAACATGGCCAAAGAAAGCTATCCCTACAAAATCATATAGTCTGGCTATGCTCTATCTTCATCACACAAAATATTTAATCATGCACAACACCGATGACAAGCCAAGCAATTGTTTCATACTTTTGATGTTATCAAACTTTTTCAATCTTCACACAATACATGAGCGTGAGCCATGGATATAACACTATAGGTGGAATAGAGCGGTGGTTGTGGAGAAGACAAAATGGAGAATATAGTCTCACATCAACTAGGCGTATCAATGGGCTATGGAGATGCCCATCAATAGATATCAATGTGAGTGAGTAGGGATTGCCATGCAACTGATGCACTAGAGATATAAGTGTATGAAAGCTCAAAAAGAAACTAAGTGGGTGTGCATCCAACTTTCTTGCTCATGAAGACCTTGGGCATTTGAGGAAGCCCATCATTGGAGTTAACAAGCCAAGTTCTATAATGAAAAATTCCCACTAGTATATGAAAGTGAAAAAATAAGAGAGTCTCTATCATGAAGATCATGGTGCTACTTTGAAGCACAAGTGTGGAAAAGGATAGTGGCATTGTCCCTTCTCTATTTTTCTCTCATTTTTTTGGGCCCTCTCTTTTTTTGGCCTATTTTTTTTATTTTTTATCTTTTTTGTCCGGAGTCTCGCCCCGACTTGTGGGGGAACCATAGTCTCCATCATCCTTTCCTCATTGGGACAATGCTCTAATAATGATGATCATCACGCTTTTATTTACTTACAACTCAAGAATTACAACTCGATACTTAGAACAAAATATGACTATATGTGAATGCCTCTAATGGTGTACCGGGATGTGCAATGAATTAAGAGTAACATGTATGTAAGAATTGTGAATGGTGGCTTTGCCACAAATCTGATGTCAACTACATGATCACGCAAGGCCATATGACAATGATGGAGCGTGTCATAATAAACGGAACGGTGGAAAGTTGCATGGAAATATATCTCGGAATGGCTATGGAAATACCATAATAGGTAGGTATGGTGGCCGTTTTGAGGAAGGTAAATGGTGGGTTTATGGTGCCAGCGAAAGTTGCGCGGTACTAGAGAGGCTAGCAATGGTGGAAGGGTGAGAGTGCATATAATCCATGTACTCAACATTAGTCATAAAGAACTCACATACTTATTGCAAAAATATGTTAGTTATTGAAACAAAGTACTACACGCATGCTCCTAGGGGGATAGATTGGTAGGAAAAGACCATCGCTCGTCCCCGACCGCCACTCATAAGGAAGACAATCAATAAATAGATCATGCTCCAACTTCATCACATAACGGTTCAACATACGTCCATGCTACGGTAATCACAAACTTTAACACACGTATGTCTGAAATTCATAGCTACTCTACTAGCATGACACTAATATCATCATCTTCGTAACTCAAAACAATCATAAAGAATCAAACTTCTCATAGTATTCAACGCACTTTAAATGAAAGTTTTTATTATACCCATCTTGGATGCCCATCATATTAGGACTAGTTTTATAGCCAAAGAAAATTACCATGCTCTTCTAAAAGACTCTCGAAATAATATAAGTGAAGCATGAGATTCAATAATTTCTAGAAAATAAAACCACCACCGTGCCCTAAAAAGATATAAGTGAAGTACTAGAGAAAAATTATCTAGCTCAAAAGATAAAAGTGAAGCACACAGAGTATTGTAATAAATTCTGATTCATGCGTGTCTCTCCCAAAAGGTGTGTAAAACAAGGATGATTGTGGTAAACTATAAATCAAAGACTCAAATCATACAAGACGCTCCAAGCAAAATGCATATCATGTGGTGAATAAAAATATAGCCTAAAGTAAAGTTACTGATAAACGAAGACGAAAGAGGGGATGCCTTTCGGGGCATCCCCAAGCTTAGGCTCTTGGTTGTCCTTGAATTTTACCTTGGGGTGCCTTGCACATCACCAAGCTTAGGCTCTTGCCACTCCTTATTCCAAAATACATCAAATATTTACCCAAAAACTTGAAAACTTCACAACACAAAACTTCAATAGAAAATCTCATGAGCTCCGTCAGTATAAGAAAATAAACCACCACTTTAAGGTACTGTAATGAACTCGTTCTTTATTTATATTGGTGTTAAACCTACTATATTCCAACTTCTCTATGGATCATACCTGTGACGCCCCCGATTCAACCGTACACTAATCATACACGCAAATGTGTACGATCGGTATCGGGGACTCATGGGAAGATATCACAACACAACTCTAGACACAGATTGAAATAATACAAGCTTCATATTACAAGCCAGGGGCCTCGAGGGCTCGAATACAAGCTCGATACACAAGAATCAGCGGAAGCAACAATATTTGAGTATAGACATAAGTTAGACAAGGATGCCTTAAGAAGGCTAGCACAAAAATCAACGATCAAAGAGGCAAGGCCTACTGCCTGGGACCTCCTAACTACTCCAGGTTGTCGGCGGTCTCCGTGTAGTAGCATCCGTCAGCGGTGGCATCTGGCTCCAAGGATCCACCATCTGGTTGAAACAACCGGAAATAAGAAAGAAGGGGGAAAAGGGGTAGCAAATCAATCGTGACTACTCATCCAAAGTACTCGCAAGCATCAGATCTATACTAAATATGCATTGGATATCAAAAGGAAGGGTTGTATCTGTGGACTGGACTGCAGAAAGCTAGAATAGAGGGGAAGGCCTAGCCTATCGAAGACTAGCATCTTCAAGCAGCTCCAAGCATCTTGCAGCATGTAGAAGAGTAAAGAATAGTATTTTAATTAACAAGCATGTTGTAGCATTAATGCCCAGAGATCCTTCCTCGACTCCCTACGAGAAAGCAATCCCGGGGCCACATATCTCAAGTATCCATTTCTAGTTGTAAAAGATCGGGATACAATTCTGAACGTCCATTACCATTGAACGGTATTCGAATATATATCTTCCCTGCAGGGGTGCACCATGTTACCCAACACGCTCGATCACTCTGGCCGGACACACTTTTCTGGGTCAATGCCCAGCCTCGGAAGATCAACATGTCGCAGCCCTACCTAGGCTCAGCAGAGAGGTCCCCGCCGGTCTACATCCTAAGAACTCCGGGGTCTGGGCCCATCGCCCGTTGCACTCTGCGTCGTTGTGTGCAGGGTGGATACCAGCACCACCCGTGTAGTGGATGGCACGATCTGACCATGCCACAATGCTGAACTGGACATCTAACAAAGCTTCAGCTAATACCACGACGTCGAGGCCCATATCTATTCTCGTGTGGTGGTTAGTGCGTAAAGGCTAGAGGCCAACTCAGAACAAATACCCAAACCCTGCGATAATGTGACCCTATCGCCCCTTCTCATGGACTTAAGGCAAAGGCCCAGACTGCCCAGCCGCGCCATGTAGAAAACTCGCGGGTGCTCTATGGGCCCGCCCGACTTTCACATCAACTCGCGAGTACCCCTCAGGGCCGACCCGACTTCAACAAAGGTCTCAAGTAAAGTGAAGGTAACCGTGTGTCCAAACATGAAGGGGAAAACCCGAGGAATCACCCTCGGAGAATTCCACTCAAGGTAATCATCAAGGTGAATGTAAAAGGAACCACCCTCGAGGTTCACACTTGAGGGGTTGCACGACAGAGCCGTATCAGGAATGGTGAAGGGGGAACCACCATCATTGACCATGACCGAATAGACACACTACATAGATCCCATCAGGAGTGATGTATGAGGTTCCACCCTCAGCACTCGATGGTAACTCTGTAGAGTTGAGCAACAAAAGGTGTGTGATGTGATGTGAGGTGTCAGGCTCTGGTCGTCGATCACATTGATCGAGTCATCGATGATGAAGCAGGGGCAACAAGAGCAAGGTGGGGTCACTGATGGATCTCTAACCAACCTATACTAAGCAGTTTAGGATAAGCAGGTAGGTAACAACGAGCAGGTTACAAAAGCAGGCTATGCATCAGAATAGAAGCAAACAATAACAGTAGCAAAATCTAATGCAAGCATGAGAGAATGGAACATGCGGTATCGGGATGATCAAAGGAGGGGCTTGCTTGGAAGCTCCGCTGAAAGGGAAGAAGGGTTGTCATTGACGTAGTCGATCACAGCGGCATCGGCAGCCGTCACAGGGTCTACTGAAGAGAAGAGGGGGAGAAACAATAAATACATAGCAAGCAAGTTCATAACAGGACAACAGGCAGAGCTAGATGTGTTCTAATGCGGTGCTACACGTTACCGGTGAAGGGGGTAACATCTGGGAATGCTTTCACGAAGTTTGGCATTTTCGGACAAATGAACCGGAGGGGAAAGGTTCGATGTTCACTGTGCTAGGGATGTGTGGCGGATGAACGGACCGCGTATTCGGATTCGTCTCGTCATTCTAAGCAACTTTCATGTATAAAACCTTTTCATCCAAGTTACTGATTATTTTCTATGATTTGTTTAAGATTTAAACAATAACTTGGAAATCCCTGAAATTCTGCAAATCTCAGAATTCGTCAGTTTTAAACATTACTTAACCATTTTCCAAAGGCTACAACTGATGTTCTGTAGCTCGTATGATTTTGTGCCTTATATCAATTTTGAGCATTTTTTTGTGGTCTACATGTTAGTATCACTTTTGTCCATATTGGAGTTCATTACCTTGATCATCAACAACTCTAAAGTAGCTATGAAAATAAAGCTGTTTTTCGGTTTTTCTGTGTGACAGCCTGGTTTTTGCCCTCTCTTATCTGCTTGAATTTTATTTTGAAAATTTTCTGAAACTTGGATTTTGAATCTTTTCATATGGACATAAACACTTAGGCATCCTTGGCTTTCACCCAAGTGCTTCACTTCCCTCCTAAATCATCATTTCACTTCTGATCCACCCCAAAATAATCTTTGGAGTATTTTTCTTAAATGAAAAATATTCATTTTCTCTCAAAAACCCTAAGCCAGAACTGTTTGCTTTAAAGCAACCCCAATTTTTATGGCTCAGAAAAAACTGAAATAATTCACAAATATTCTGTGAACCCTAGGGCACTTTCATGAGCAAAAATATCTCATCACTTTTTGGAATATTTTTGCTACAGAAAATCTTTTCTGTTCTGGACAGAAATGGTGGTTTCTACAGCAACTACCATTTTACTTGCTCCATTTGACCTGAACTTTCTTGTGCATCTTTACCTTAGTAACTTATAACTAGCCTCCAAAGCACAGCCTCAATCTCCCAGTCGTTTGACCACATTAAATGTTCAAAGTTACTGGTCAGAAACTTACCTGGTCTGTAAAATCCTCTCTACTACACCTGGATCCAAACCAAACCGTGGTAAACTTCAAAACCACCACGAACAACATGCCAGCCATGATTTTTGGACGAAGGCTGGCCTGAGGAGAGAGTTCCCGCGGTGACCACGCGTGTCCACGATGCCAGGCATGCGTGTCGACGCGCTCTGGGTGCCGCCGAACGCTCTGTTCGCGCGTGCTCGCTTCCCTCGCCTGCTCGAGCATGCCAAACCATGCCACCATCATCGTCTCAACGTCCTTAACTCCTCCCTGGCGCTCGCCGACGCCGGAGCTCACCGCAGCGAGCACGGGCAAGGTCCGGCCAGCCCAACAGTGCGGAGCGCACTATGCTCTTCGCCAACCTCTTGATCCTGTGCTAGTCTCCGTCCGCCCACAGTGGTCGTGTGACCTCCGTCGCCTTCTCCCCCTCTCACTAACGCCGCTCGTCACAGGGCGCCGTGGACAGGTGTCCACCGGCGGAGCCCAAAGCACCCTCGCCGCTCGCCTATAAATAGAGCCCCCCCAGCCTCCTCGAGCACCATCCAGCACTCGCACACACCCCACGATCGAGTAGGAAACCGAAGCCCGGCCGGGCAGGCCTCGAGCTGCCTTCCCCGAGCTCGAGCTCGCCGGTGATCCCCTCTGGTCGCCGCAGTATCTCCAGCCCCTCCCAGGCCTGGGCGACCCCTCCAGGGCCTCCACCTCTCTCCTGTGAGGTCGTTTCACCCGCTTGGCGCCCCTAGAGTGGCCTCTGCTCGCCGTCTTCCTCAACTCCGACCACCTCCTCGTTCTGCCTCCACTTGCGAGGTTGATTCTGACGCCGTCCGACCACCCCTAGCTACGCTACGGGTACGGGCAGATGCGCCTCAACCCCCTCTTGCCATCTCTCCCTCTCGTTTGGGCCAAGGAGCCCTCGTCGCCGACGAGAGCTTCGGCGAAGCCGCGGCCTTCTCCGTTTCTTTCTCCCTCTTCCCCCACCTGACTAGCGGGGCCCGCTAGTCAACCACTCTGTACGCGCGCGAAGCGGTACGAGTGGTGGTGCCCCTGGGCTTTACACGTTCGACGTGACCCCCTAGTCTTTTTCTTTTTATTCAAATTCATTTGAATTTACAGAACACTTCAAATAGTTATAACTCTTCAACCATAAGTCCAAATGAATTGATTCTTTTTGCATTGTGTTCTTTGATACGAAATCTAGCAGCTCACCAAATATGAGATTTTTCTTAGCTATTTAGAATTTCTGGTGATTTTCATAAGAGTTCTTGATATTTTCCTTTTGTGTTTAAATTTATTTTCAGAGGGTGAGGCTTGTCTTGAGGATCACTAGAAGGCTTGTGAACCTCATCTGCACTAAGGCAAGCCACAGCAACATTTTCATGGTGCCATTTCAATATTTGTGATTTTCTTACTTGAATGAAATGATTAATCCATGCATTTAAATAATTATTGAGTTATTTATATTCTGATAAATATTGGTTAAGTTGGTATGCTTGATTTACAGAATGGTTGAAACTAGTGTAGTGGATAAAGCAAGTTAACATTTATGTGAAGTGATGTTAGGAATAATTTTGTTATGCATGTTAGTAATTATTTAAAGCTATGTTTTTGCCTTCATAGATTGATAAAATTTTGTTAGAAAATATTCTGTTAAATACTTGTTTAATCATATTACTTTTCTTACAGAATGTTTGAACCCAACTTAGTGATAAAGAAATTAAGAGTTGTTGATAGTGAAATCTTTTTGTCAAGCATATGAGAAATTTATTGGACTCACTTTCTTGCGTAAGAAATTAATTAAACTTGTTGCAAAATATTTTGGTTAAGTTGTGAGTCTTTTTGAGCAAGTAGAGTAATATGAGTTGTTGACGTTTATGCTTGGTGTGTATATGGATGACATCGGCCATTTTTATCATTATATGATGCATGTGTTGTTTTGCATTTCATGGCATGCTATGACACCGGTCATTTTTAGTTTCAAGTTGAACCTGAATATAACTCAACTTGAATATACCGTTGACTGGGTCATGCTAGCTACCTCTTGAGCACTGTGTTGGATTTCCCCGAAGAGGAGAGGATGATGCAGCAAAGTAGCATAAGTATTTCCCTCAGTTTTTGAGAACCAAGGTATCAATCCAGTAGGAGGCTACGCTCAAGTCCCTTGTACCTACACAAAAACAATAGCTCAACGCAACCAACGCGCTTAGGGGTTGTCAATCCCTTCACGGTCACTTACGAAAGTGAGATCTGATAGAGATGATAAATAATATTTTCAGTATTTCTGGATATAAAGATGCAAAGTAAAAAGTAAAAGGCAAAGTAAAAGCAAAGCAATAATAAAGAGATGGAGATTGATATGATGAGAAAGAGACCCGGGGGCCATAGGTTTCACTAGTGGCTTCTCTCAAGAGCATAAGTATTCTACGGTGGGTGAACAAATTACTGTTGAGCAATTGACAGAATTGAGCATAGTTATGAGAATATCTAGGTATGATCATGTATATAGTCATCACGTCCGAGAAAAGTAGACCGAAATGATTCTGCATCTACTACTATTACTCCACTCATTGACCACTATCCAGCATGCATCTAGAGTGTTAAGAAAAAATAGAGTAATGCCTTAAGCAAGATGACATGATGTAGAGGGATAGTTTCATGCAATATGATAAAAAAACCATCTTGTTATCCTCGATGGCAACAATACAATACGTGCCTTGGTGCCCCTTCTGTCACTGGGAAAGGACACTGCAAGATCGAACCCAAAGCTAAGCCCTTCTCCCATAGCAAGAACAACCAATCTAGTAGGCCAAACCAAACTGATAATTCGAAGAGACTTGCAAAGATAACAAATCATACGTAAAAGAATTCAGAGAAGATTCCTATATTATTCATAGATAGACTTGATCATAAACCCACAATTCATCGATCTCAACAAACACACCGCAAAAAGAAGATTACATCGAATAGATCTCCACAAGAGAGGGGGAGAACATTGTATTTGATCCAAAAAGAGAGAAGAAGCCATCTAGCTACTAACTATGGACCCGTAGGTCTGAAGTAAACTACTCACACTTCATCGGAGAGGCTTGGATGATGATGTAGAAGCCCTCCGTGATCGATTCCCCTTCCGGCGGAGCTCCGGAACAGGCCCCAAGATGGGATCTCGTGGATACAGAAAGTTGAGGCGGTGGAATTAGGTTTTTGGCTCCGTATCTGATCGTTTGGGGGTACGTAGGTATATATAGGAGGAAGGAGTACGTCGATGGAGCTTCGAGGGGCCCATGAGGCAGGGGGCAAGCCCCCTAACCTCGTGACCACCTCGTGGCTTTCTTGATGGGGGGTCCAAGTCTCCTGGGTCTTATCTGATGAGAAAATCACGTTTCCGAAGATTTTATTCCGTTTGGACTCCGTTTGATTTTCTGTTTCTCCGAAACACTGAAATAGGCAAAAAAACAGCAATTCTGGGCTGGGCCTCCGGTTAATAGGTTAGTCCCAAAAATAATATAAAAGTGGAAAATAAAGCCCAATATAGTCCAAAACAGTAGATAATATAGCATGGTGCAATCAAAAATTATAGATACGTTGGAGACGTATCAAGCATCCCCAAGCTTAATTCCTGCTCGTCCTCGAGTAGGTAAATGATAAAAAGAGAATTTTAGATGCGGAGTGCTACTTGGCATAATTTCAATGTAAATCTTCTTAATGGTGGTATGAATATTCAGATCCAAAAGATTCAAGACAAAAGTTCAGGTTGACATTGTGACACTCCAAAATTTTAATTTGGTTTTTATCAAAAACTTTGTGGTTTTTGAAAAGAGGCCATTTAATTATTATTTTCAGAAAACCTTCCTCTTAAAAAAAACTTCCTTTGCTTTGGCAAGGATTTTATTTTTTTTCAAACTTTGGTGTTTGACCTTTTGAAACTTCTTCTCTGTTGGTTCCCTCTCAATTTCATTTTTGGGAGTTTAATCTTTTTCTTTTAAAATGAAACTCTATGAAAAACTTGGGATTTTCATATCTTGAAAACCACCCATGACTTTGCATTTTTTCCCATGTGCTAAAACCCCTCCAAAACCTCCCCTACACCTTGTGATCAACCTATGTTCTCTGTCCCAACTAATCCAAGCAAGTTTTGGATTTTATTCTAATTATTTTTCCTCTCAAATCAATTCTGAAAATTATTTGGAGCCTGAGTAATTTTCAAAGCAAGTACCCTATTGCATTTGAGTTTTGACCTCAAACCAACTCTCCTGGATAGTCCTTTGTACCCACAACCCAGAACCATCTTGATTCACTCCTTCTCTATTCAAATTTTTCAAAATTCAGTCTCTGCAAGTTTGGACCAGATTTGCCAAATTTGGTGAAATTCATATCTACACTTCTCCAAAAATTCCACCAAAAATCATGCAGCCTACTGGAGCAATGAGTAGCCACTCCACCAAAAATCAGCTCAAGGAAAAATCACCAGAGGCCAAATTCATTCTATCGAGCACCTTGCATGCGCTGTTGCTGTTCAAAATTCAGAAAGTTCAGAAGATTCAGTTGTTTTCCCTTCGTCAGACTCGATCACGCGGCCACAGTGCGCCCTGGCGCGTTGCACGCAGCCTCTTCTCACTGGCCAGCACCCCGCACGCACGCTTGGCCGATTCCTGGCGTCGGTAGCGGCGAGCCTCGCCGGTGTTGGAAGCATCTACGGTGGCTGCACCTTCCGTGGCGGCCAACAAGGGCCCGAGCCCTCTCGCCACGCCACCCGGCGCCGCCCAACACCCCCTAGCTCTCCGCGTGTCCCTGCCATGCCAGCGCACGCCCGTGGCACCGTCGCCGTGGCCCGGCAAGCACAGAACATGCTCCCTGCCGCCGACGGGCCGCGCCACCCCCGTTCCGTCGAGCTCGCCCATAGCACCAAATCCCAGCCCGTTTAGCACCTAAATGGAACCGGTGGACCTCAACGACGATGCCCAAGCCCCTAATCCCACTGCACATCCACAGCACCACCGTAATCACTCGCCGGAGATCCCCGTTCACGGCAACCGCCTCGGGCCGCCTATAAAAAGGGCCCCCGAGCTCACCCTCGTGCACGCATCATCACCACTCCTCACCAACGCCACGCCAGGCCACTAGGAGGTCCTCGAGGAGGTCTCCTCCCCAACTCCGGCCGCCGCGATCCGCCTCGGCCTCCACCACGATTCGCTCCGGTGAGGCCATCCCCGGCGCCCAAACCCCGTTCGTTACCCTCTCTAGCTACCCGGAGCCTAACCCCCTCCTCAATTTGATCTCTGTAGCCCTCTCCGACGAGTCCCTCGACCACCCGAGCCGCCGTCCGCCGGAGCAAAGCTTGCCGTCGACGTGGTACTCGCCGGCGACCACCACCACCACCAACCGACGCGGAATGGCGCCCTGAGCACGGAGGTACCCTCCGATCCCCCTGCCTCGCCGTGGATCACCGCCGGCGACCACCGCGGCTCTCGGGCGCCGACGAGCTTCGTCCCCCCCCCCTTTTTGAAAGTTCAAACCTGACGAGTGGGACCCCACCGTCAGCCTCTCTGCCATCTCTATTGGATCGTTTTCTGAAAGCGCCTTCGGGCAAAATGCGTTTTCCCTTTGGGCTGGCGTAGTCTCTGCAGAAGCGTTTTTGTTTTTATAAGCTAGCCCCTGGAAACTTTCTGTTTCATTACAGATGAGTCCCTGGGCAAAAACCTTTATAACTTTTAATCAGAAAATTATTTTTGATTGATTCTTTTTCTGTTCTCTTTAAAATTTGGTCTAGTTTTTTATCAGATTTATTTGAAAAATATTTGGAATAATTTTTGTGCACTCCTTGGTATTTACGATAGCGCATATAGTTTCTTTATACCGTAGATACCGAAGGAGGTGACGGAGCCGCGAACTTCACCGAGCTAGGCTCCGACTACTCTGAACCAGGCAAGCATGTTTGAACTTTTGATATGATGAGTGTCTTGGCATGTTTTGCATTTAGTTAGTTTCATGGCATGTTGAGGAGCATATCGATGAACGTTATTTTATGCAATATTGAGGTAAGTGAGTTCGATGATCCATAAGTGGATGGATGTGAGTATGAATGGCCATGTGTTGGCATGAGGATGGGTAAGATGGCAGTGTC
The DNA here is from genome assembly GCF_002162155.2 of Triticum dicoccoides. Classification (NCBI taxonomy): domain Eukaryota; kingdom Viridiplantae; phylum Streptophyta; class Magnoliopsida; order Poales; family Poaceae; genus Triticum; species Triticum dicoccoides. Next base: position 67,191,271 of record NC_041390.1, on the reverse strand, counting down.
GTAGCATGCCAGTCTTATGCCAGACTATGTGACTTCAGTGTCAAGCCGTAACGGTCCAGTTCCTCTCATTTCCTCCCCTGTACTACCACATGTTTTCCGCAAGGAGTATGGTTTAGTAAGTTGCAAACCGCTTTTCTGGTACACACCAAAAGGAGAGGCCGTGATGATGGTTCCATGGCCCTGGATTAAAGCCAGTCATCCGGTCAGGGGGCATGGGTGTTTCCGGTTGGGACCGAGAGGGGGGCACCCCTTAGAGCGCGCGTATATAAATTTGATCCCATGCTATTCGAGATTGTGATCTCCCCGTCTCAAAAGTTTTTCTTGGACGATGTCTAGGGTGATTCCTAGCATCGAGAGGTAGGATGGGTGTGTACTAGTTAGCTGTGTTTTCTTCCGAAATACCGTAAACGGAACTAGTCCTTCGTGACTACGGAAATCCGTTGGCTGTGGGAAAAAATTTTGTACAAACTCTGCAGAGTCATATATTCCTCCAAATCATCTATTCCCTGTCCTAGATCGATATTATCTTATCCTAATCAAATGTCAGTTTTGATGACAGAGACTCCGGTGATTCGCATGAGTGCTAATTCCGGTTAAATGATTATTCATGTGGATGGACTAACCCATTTATTCTCATGAATTAAATGTTTATTATGAGTATTATTTACTTGTGAATAAAAGCCCTTTCTGCGATGTCGCTTAGACGTCCGACTGTGGCATTGTTGTATTTTACTTTCTTTTCAAGCCCTTTCTGCGATGTCGCTCAGACGTCCGACTGTGGCATTGTTGTATTTTACTTTCTTTTCAAGCCCTTTCTGTGATGTCGCCCCGACGTCCGACTGTGGCATTTCTTTTAAAGCCCTTTCTGTGATGTCGCCCCGACGTCCAACTGTGGCATTTCTTTTAAAGCCCTTTCTGTGATGTCGCCCCGACGTCCGACTGTGGCATTTCTTTTAAAGCCCTTTCTGTGATGTCGCCCCGACGTCCGACTGTGGCATTTCTTTTGAAAGCCCTTTCTGTGATGTCGCCCCGACATCCGACTGTGGTATTTCTTTTAAAGCCCTTTATGTGGTGTCGCTAAGACGCCCGACTGTGGCATCGTTTCCTTATATTTATTTGTTCACCTTTCGAGGCGTCGCTTCAGACACCCAATCGGTAGTTATTTATGTTTTGTTGGGATTTCAGGCGGACTACCGCCGTTTCCCTTTTACTTACCTTGTTATGCTAATTTTTGAATGTACATTGGTGAATTAATCATGACGCATCCATGCATGCATTTGTTATATCTTACGTTCGAACTGTCTTGCGAGTACTTTCAGAGTACTCACTGGCTTGTTGATTTGGCCAGATGCTGACGAAGGCGATCTCATGGATGAAGAGTTTGATAGCGAGTCCGACACTTAGAGGAGTCCCAGTCAGTCTCGTGCAACCCTGGATTTGATCACTGTTTTATATCCTCTTCTGCTACCAAATAAATTCATCGAGCCTCACCTCGATGCTCGATGAGATGACAGACTTAGAGTCTTGTATTTCTCTCCCCGCTGTGTCTCTCCACCACCGCCCTATCCTCGAGTCAGTAGTATGCCTCCACACCACTGTGTCATGTCTGCCATTATGTATAATTATTGGCGTGCTTGTAATAATTTGGTTGAGCAACCGTAGTTCGACCCTGTAATATATTTTATGCTACTGGCTTATTGTATCAAGAATCTGTCTACCAGTGAGGAGGATTTCTCGCATACTGGACTCAAAAGATTGGTTTCTCAATAAATATTTTTATTGGAAAACCGGTCGTGACAAGCTTGGTATCAGAGCCAGGCTGACTGTAGGAAGCCACTAGGTGCGATCGCTAATTGGTTATTAGTATGATAGAGCTAATTTATATTTTTGCAATTGTAGTCATTTTCTGTCAGTCGGCATAAATTTATGATCTGACCATGCATAATTTTTGCCTACTTTTGTAGATGACCGACAACAGCTGCGAGTCTCAGACCTTCGCCAACGTGCCCGATGGGTTCGTCAATCTTCTTTCCTTCATCGTTCAGGTCGCGATGGGGCCATCTGTGCACCCAGTTTTCACACTCTGCCAGCACTGAGTCAATGACAGTCTGACCATGCACCAGGCCGCGGTGCAGTTCAAGGGAGGGCGTGGTGAGTTACGCCGCTTCCGGTTCGTGGGAAGAGCCATGCCTACGGAGAGGCATGCTATGCAGATGGCAGCCCGCGAGGCGATAGCTCATCTCAGGGATGTCCTCCCCGTGATGAAGACTCGTCGCTACCGCTATCTTCCATGCCATGTGCCATACACCTGTCACTACGCATACTCCTGCCCCAGACGAGAACGAGACGAGGCTTTTGAGATGCTCATTGAGTATCTCCGGGCCCTGGAGGCAGCCTTCGACAACCTGGTGGACGACTTCGTAGCTACCCGCATGGACTCAGTTCATGGCTGTGCTGCCAACAGGAGGGAGCTCCTACCCATCGCACAGCCACTAACTTTGGTCCCGTCCTCAGCATCTTATACGCCTACTCGTCGTCTGCCTTCTACCGAAGAATTCAACCAAGTCATTGCACCCACTTCAGCGCGCACTGCACCACCCTTCGCGCCCACTCCTGTACGTGTTGCTCCGCCCCTGGCAACCGCTCCGTCCACTCTGCGCAACACTACACGTATGGAGCCCATTAGTGAGGAGGAAGTCGAGTCCCCAACCTCGCTACGCCTCGCCCTCGGCAGGGCAAAGGAGGTCGTCAACATCTCTGCCTAAGTACGCCTAGCTGCCATGTAATGTACCGCTTTGTAAGATATGTACATAGGTTGTGAGAAGTAGCCTGTTTGCGCATCATGTAGGATCTGGAGAAGTGCACTAGCCTAAATAACATGTCAGGATTTTGTACGCATGTCCTGAGTGATGTATTGTATAATTACCGCCCGCGTGTAAGATATGTAATGAGCAGTCCTTCTCCGTGCGCAAGTCGATTTGTTTTTCTTAAGTAAGCTGGGATATTTAGTTTTATTTGCCAGCTTTATGCATTTATGGATTTGTTTTTGCGACTCTTTCCGCTTTTCTTATGGGTCTTACAAATATATCCCCAGAGTGAAAAATGTCTCGTCCTTGGACTCGCTCCATGCCAATTCCACCAGAGGAAAATTTTGATGCACAACCCAGCAACGAGTTCACTCAGGGACAGTCAAGCCAACAGGGCAGTGAATCGGCACTTTCACAAATGTGCCGCCTTTATGAGCAGAGTCAGCAACAACATCGGGAAATGATGAACCAAGTCATCAACATGGGAAATCACCATGGACAGTATCAGCAGCATTCCAAGTTATCTGAGCTACAGACACGTCCTCAAACATTTTCTCACACTGACAAACCTCTTGAAGCCGAGGACTGGCTTCGAGATATGGAGAGAAAATTAATTATTGCAAAATGTTCAGACCCCGAGAAGGTATTGTATGCTCCGCACTATCTCACAGGAGCAGCCGCATCGTGGTGGGAGAATTTTCTGCACATGCATCCCAACGAAAATGACATAACCTGGGATGATTTCAAGGAAGGTTTCCGTGGTGCACACATTCCTAAGAGTATTATGAAAATCAAGAAGAGAGAGTTCGATGACCTCAAACAAAGGAACATGACAGTGTCAGATTACAACAGTCAATTTACTCTATTGTCCCGCTATGCCAATGAAGAGCGTATGACTGAAATCAAGAAGATGGAGAAATTCCTTGATGGTCTGGCGCCCGCGCTTAAATGCCAACTGGTCGTGTACACCTTTCCTGATTTTAAAACACTAGTGGACAAAGCCATTACTCTGGAAAATGAGAGACGCAGTCTGGAAGATATCCGCAAGCGAAAAAGGGACCAGACTAATCATGCTCGCAATCACCAAAGCAAGACAGATTTTCAAAAGGGTGGGACACACAAATCCTCATCCAATGTCTCACGCCCAATCAAGAATTTTCATGCAAGGGACAAGGAATTCACCTATCGCCCCGGCGTTACTTGTTACGCTTGTGGAGAAGAAGGGCACTATGCCAAACAGTGCCCCAAGCCAAGGAATTCAACCCCAAAGCCGAACAACGGCGGCAACAATTCCGCGCCCAAGCGAAACAATTTCAATCCCAACAATAACCATAGGAAGGGTCATCTGAACCATGTAACCAAAGAGGAGGCACAAAATGCTCCGGATATCGTACTCGGTACGTTTCATGTAAACACAATACCTGCAATGGTTTTGTTTGATTCTGGAGCTTCTCACTCTTTCATTTCGAAAAATTTTGCTTCGCAAAATAATTTTTCGATGCTTCCTTTGGAGAAATCCATGATCATCAAGTCCCCTGGGATTCAGCAAGTTACTCAGAATTACTGTCAGAATGTGGTCATTGAGTTCGAAGGATTGGAGTTTCATGCAAATCTTATTGTGTTGGAAAATAAAGGACTGGATGTCATCCTAGGGATGGATTGGCTAACCACCAATAAGGGTTTTATCGACTGTTTCAACAGGACCGTAATTCTCACACACCACCAGGGGAAGACAATAAGAGTATCAGCCAAGGAAGGAAAAATACCCCGGCAACCGAGATTAAATAAGGTGGACGTTTCTGAGCTAAACAAGGTTCCAGTAGTGTGTGAATTTCCAGATGTGTTCCCTGAAGAGCTACCAGGCATGCCACCAGACCGGGAAATAGAATTCCGCATTGAGATAGCACCAGGAACCACCCCCATATACAAGAAACCATACAGAATGGCACCATCCGAGTTGATCGAGTTGAAGAAGCAAATAAAGGAATTACTGGAAAAAGGATACATCCGAGCCAGCTCCTCACCTTGGGGATCACCAATTTTATTTGCCAAAAAGAAGGATGGAACGCTGAGATTGTGTATCGACTATCGAGCACTTAACATGGTCACAGTCAAAAACAAATACCCGATGCGAAGGATAAATGATTTGTTTGATCAACTCGCTCACACCAAGGTATTCTCAAAAATTGACTTAAGGTCAGGATACCATCAATTGAAGGTACTAACGGAAGATATCCCCAAAATAGCCTTCACCTCCAGATATGGACTGTACGAGTTCACAGTGATGCCATTTGGATTAACTAACGCCCCAGCATATTTTGTTCACCTTATGAACAAATTATTTATGAAGTTTATGGACAAGTTCATCGTGGTATTCATCGACGATATTCTGGTATACTCCAAGACACCAGAAGAGCACGCAGAACATCTCAGGATTGTGCTAGGAGAGCTAAGAAAACACCAATTGTATGCCAAGTTCAGCAAGTGCGAATTTTGGCTAAGACAAGTAGGCTCTCTAGGCCACGTACTGACCCAAGACGGTATCGCAGTGGACCCAGAGAAAGTCAAGGCCGTACTTGGCTGGAAGTCACCAGCCAGCGTAACGGACATACGGAGTTTCTTGGGAATGGCAGGATATTACCGCAGATTTATTAAAGGATTTTCCACCATAGCCAAGCCTATGACACAGTTGCTCAAGAAAGATAAGAAGTTTGAATGGACAGAAGCCTGCGAGAAAAGTTTCCAAGAGCTAAAGCGGAAGTTAACGATAGCACCGGTATTAATTGTACCCGACATACACAAGAATTTTGAAGTATATTGTGACGCGTCCAGAAAGGGTCTCGGATGCGTGTTGATGCAGGAAGGCAAGGTTGTCGCCTACGCTTCAAGGCAACTTCGCAAGCATGAGGAAAATTATCCCACTCATGACTTAGAAATGGCAGCAGTTATTCATGCACTCAAGGAATGGAGGCATTTCTTACTTGGGAATCGATGTGAAATATATACGGATCACAAAAGTTTCAAATATATTTTCACACAGCCAGAACTAAACTTACGGCAACGACGTTGGTTGGAGTTGGTAAAGGATTATGATGTTGGTATCCATTACCATCCAGGGAAAGCAAATGTAGTGGCCGATGCCCTTAGTCGGAACCCCAGCTCCGACGAAAACAATCTGCACAGCTTGAGGCCCGAATTCCAACAAGAATTTGCCAAGCTCAACTTGATAATGGTAGCAGAAGACACCATATCAATCTTGGAAATACAACCCAACCTTGTGGAGAAAATTAAAGAAGCTCAGCCCGGTCACACCAACATCGAAGGCATCAAAAGAAAGTTGAGTATGGGCAAGGCCTCGGAATTCGTCATAGACAATGAAGGAATATTATGGTACGGAGAAAGGCTCTGCGTGCCAAACATAGAAGACCTTAAACAGCAAATTTTAGCTGAAGCACACACCACTCCATATTCAATTCACCCTGGAGGAACCAAAATGTATAAGGATATTCAGGAAAGATTTTGGTGGCACGGTATGAAGAGGGACATAGCCACCTTCATTGCATGTTGCGACTCATGTCAACGCATAAAAGCTGAGCATCAGAGACCAGCCGTACTACTGCAACCGAACAAAATACCTGAGTGGAAATGGGATGAAATAGGGATGGATTTTATTGTCGGACTACCTCGGTCACGACACGGGAATGATGCCATATGGGTCATCACCGATAGATTAACCAAAGTGGCACACTTTATTCCAATAAAGACGACCCACACCACTCAGAGGCTTGCCAGGATTTATCTCTCCCGTATAGTATGTCTGCATGGAGTCCCGAAGACTATAATATCCGACAGAGGCACTCAGTTCATCTCGAGATTTTGGGAGCATTTACAACAGGCCCTGGGAACCCAACTAGCCTTCAGTACCGCATACCACCCACAGACTGATGGACAGACTGAACGCGTAAACCAAATTTTAGAAGACATGCTGAGAGCATGTGTCCTCACATATGGAACCAGTTGGGAAGAAAGCCTGCCATACGCCGAGTTTGCGTATAACAATAGCTACCAGGCCAGCCTACAAATGGCACCATTTGAGGCTTTATACGGACGAAGATGTCGTACCCCGTTAAATTGGTCAGAGACCGGAGACAGCTGCATCTTCGGACCAGACATGCTCAGAGAAGCCGAGGAAAAGGTCAAGCTAATCAGAGACCGACTTAAGACCGCTCAAAGTCGACAGAAGAGTTATTATGATCAGAAACATCGTAGGGTCAGCTTCGAACCCGGTGAGTTCGTATACCTGAGAGTATCCCCTATGAGAGGACTGCAATGGTTTAAGATTAAAGGAAAGTTAGCACCAAGATTCATTGGACCATTCTGCATAGTGGCATGAAGAGGCACTGTAGCCTACCAGCTAGACTTACCCGAAGACTTGTCCGACATTCACGACGTGTTCCACGTCTCTCAATTAAGGAAGTGCGTAAGCAACCCAGAGAAACAAGTATCCCATGAAAACATTGACGTGCAGCCAGACCTCACTTATCGGGAACGTCCCGTAAGAATATTAGAGGAGTCTGAAAGGAGGACCCGACAGAAGACCATCAAGTTTTTCAAAGTCCAATGGAGCAATCACAACGACAATGAAGCAACTTGGGAAAGCGAGGATTTTCTTCGGGCAGAGCATCCACACTTATTTAAGGATCAGCTGAAATCTCGGGGACGAGATTTTTCCAAAGGGGGTAGGTGTTGTGACACTCCAAAATTTTAATTTGGTTTTTATCAAAAACTTTGTGGTTTTTGAAAAGAGGCCATTTAAATTTTTTTTTCAGAAAACCTTCCTCTTAAAAAAAACTTCCTTTGCTTTGGCAAGGATTTTATTTTTTTTTCAAACTTTGGTGTTTGACCTTTTGAAACTTCTTCTCTGTTGGTTCCCTCTCAATTTCATTTTTGGGAGTTTAATCTTTTTCTTTTAAAATGAAACTCTATGAAAAACTTGGGATTTTCATATCTTGAAAACCACCCATGACTTTGCATTTTTGCCCATGTGGTAAAACCCCTCCAAAACCTCCCCTACACCTTGTGATCAACCTAAGTTCTCTGTCCCAACTAATCCAAGCAAGTTTTGGATTTTATTCTAATTATTTTTCCTCTCAAATCAATTCTGAAAATTATTTGGAGCCTGAGTAATTTTCAAAGCAAGTACCCTATTGCATTTGAGTTTTGACCTCAAACCAACTCTCCTGGATAGTCCTTTGTACCCACAACCCAGAACCATCTTGATCCACTCCTCCTCTTTTCAAATTTTTCAAAATTCGGTCTCTGCAAGTTTGGACCAGATTTGCCAAATTTGGTGAAATTCATATCTACACTTCTCCAAAAATTCCACCAAAAATCATGGAGCCTACTGGAGCAATGAGTAGCCACTCCACCAAAAATCAGCTCAAGCAAAAATCACCAGAGGCCAAACTCATTCTGTCGAGCACCTTGCATGCGCTATTGCTGTTCAAAATTCAGAAAGTTCAGAAGATTCAGTCGTTTTCCCTTCGTCAGACTCGATCACGCGGCCACAGTGCGCCCTGGCGCGTTGCACGCAGCCTCTTCTCACTGGCCAGCACCCCGCACGCACGCTTGGCCGATTCCTGGCGTCGGTAGCGGCGAGCCTCGCCGGCGTTGGAAGCATCTACGGTGGCTGCACCTTCCGTGGCGGCCAACAAGGGCCCGAGCCCTCTCGCCACGCCACCCGGCGCCGCCCAACACCCCCTAGCTCTCCGCGTGTCCCTGCCATGCCAGCGCACGCCCGTGGCACCGTCGCCGTGGCCCGGCAAGCACGGAACGTGCTCCCTGCCGCCGACGGGCCGTGCCACCCCCGTTCCGTCGAGCTCGCCCATAGCACCAAATCCCAGCCCGTTTAGCACCTAAATGGAACCGGTGGACCTCAACGACGATGCCCAAGCCCCTAATCCCACTGCACATCCACAGCACCGCCGTAATCACTCGCCGGAGATCCCCGTTCACGGCAACCGCCTCGGGCCGCCTATAAAAAGGGCCCCCGAGCTCACCCTCGTGCACGCATCATCACCACTCCTCACCAACGCCACGCCAGGCCACTAGGAGGTCCTCGAGGAGGTCTCCTCCCCCAACTCCGGCCGCCCCGATCCGCCTCGGCCTCCACCACGATTCGCTCCGGTGAGGCCATCCCCGGCGCCCAAACCCCGTCTGTTACCCTCTCTAGCTACCCGGAGCCTAACCCCCTCCTCAATTTGATCTCTGCAGCCCTCTCCGACGAGTCCCTCGACCACCCGAGCCGCCGTCCGCCGGAGCAAAGCTCGTCGTCGACGTGGTACTCGCCGGCGACCACCACCACCACCAACCGACGCGGAATGGCGCCCTGAGCACGGAGGTACCCTCCGATCCCCCTGCCTCGCCGTGGGTCGCCGCCGGCGACCACCGCGGCTCTCGGGCGCCGACGAGCTTCGTCCCCCCCCCCTTTTTGAAAGTTCAAACCTGACGAGTGGGACCCCACCGTCAGCCTCTCTGCCATCTCTATTGGATCGTTTTCTGAAAGCGCCTTCGGGCAAAATGCGTTTTCCCTTTGGGCTGGCGTAGTCTCTGCAGAAGCGTTTTTGTTTTTATAAGCTAGCCCCTGGAAACTTTCTGTTTCATTACAGATGAGTCCCTGGGCAAAAACCTTTATAACTTTTAATCAGAAAATTATTTTTGATTGATTCTTTTTCTGTTCTCTTTAAAATTTTGTCTAGTTTTTTACCAGATTTATTTGAAAAATATTTGGAATACTTTTTGTGCACTCCTTGGTATTTACGATAGCGCATATATTTTCTTTATACCGTAGATACCGAAGGAGGTGACGGAGCCGCGAACTTCACCGAGCTAGGCTCCGACTACTCTGAACCAGGCAAGCATGTTTGAACTTTTGATATGATGAGTGTCTTGGCATGTTTTGCATTTAGTTAGTTTCATGGCATGTTGAGGAGCATATCGATGAACGTTATTTTATGCAATATTGAGGTAAGTGAGTTCGATGATCCATAAGTGGATGGATGTGAGTATGAATGGCCATGTGTTGGCATGAGGATGGGTAAGATGGCAGTGTCGTAGCATGCCAGTCTTATGCCAGACTATGTGACTTCAGTGTCAAGCCATAACGGTCCAGTTCCTCTCATTTCCTTCCCTGTACTACCACATGTTTTCCGCAAGGAGTATGGTTTAGTAAGTTGCAAACCGCTTTTCTGGTACACACCAAAAGGAGAGGCCGTGATGATGGTTCCATGGCCCTGGATTAAAGCCAGTCATCCGGTCAGGGGGCATGGGTGTTTCCGGTTGGGACCGAGAGGGGGGCACCCCTTAGAGCGCGCGTATATAAATTTGATCCCATGCTATTCGAGATTGTGATCTCCCCGTCTCAAAAGTTTTTCTTGGATGATGTCTAGGGTGATTCCTAGCATCGAGAGGTAGGATGGGTGTGTACTGGTTAGCTGTGTTTTCTTCCGAAATACCGTAAACGGAACTAGTCCTTCGTGACTACGGAAATCCGTTGGCTGTGGGAAAAAAATTTTGTACAAACTCTGCAGAGTCATATATTCCTCCAAATCATCTATTCCCTGTCCTAGATCGATATTATCTTATCCTAATCAAATGTTAGTTTTGATGACAGAGACTCCGGTGATTCGCATGAGTGCTAATTCCGGTTAAATGATTATTCCTGTGGATGGACTAACCCATTTATTCTCATGAATTAAATGTTTATTATGAGTATTATTTACTTGTGAATAAAAGCCCTTTCTGCGATGTCGCTTAGACCTCCGACTGTGGCATTGTTGTATTTTACTTTCTTTTCAAGCCCTTTCTGCGATGTCGCTCAGACGTCCGACTATGGCATTGTTGTATTTTACTTTCTTTTCAAGCCCTTTCTGTGATGTCGCCCCGACGTCCGACTGTGGCATTTCTTTTAAAGCCCTTTCTGTGATGTCGCCCCGACGTCCGACTGTGGCATTTCTTTTAAAGCCCTTTCTGTGATGTCACCCCGACGTCCGACTGTGGCATTTCTTTTAAAAGCCCTTTCTGTGATGTCGCCCCGACATCCGACTGTGGTATTTCTTTTAAAGCCCTTTATGTGGTGTCGCTAAGAAGCCCGACTGTGGCATCATTTCCTTATATTTATTTGTTCACCTTTCGAGGCATCGCTTCAGACACCCGATCGGTAGTTATTTATGTTTTGTTGGGATTTCAGGCGGACTACCGCCGTTTCCCTTTTACTAACCTTGTTATGCTAATTTTTGAATGTACATTGGTGAATTAATCATGACGCATCCATGCATGCATTTGTTATATCTTACATCCGAACTGTCTTGCGAGTACTTTCAGAGTACTCACTGGCTTGTTGATTTGGCCAGATGCTGACGAAGGCGATCTCATGGATGAAGAGTTTGATAGCGAGTCCGACACTTAGAGGAGTCCCAGTCAGTCTCGTGCGACCCTGGATTTGGTCACTGTTTTATATCCGCTTCCGCTACCAAATAAATTCATCGAGCCTCACCTCGACGCTCGATGAGATGACAGACTTAGAGTCTTGTATTTCTCTCCTCGCTGTGTTTCTCCACCACCGCCCTATCCTCGAGTCAGTAGTATGCCTCCACACCACTGTGTCATGTCCGCCATTATGTATAATTATTGGCATGCTTGTAATAATTTGGTTGAGCAACCGTAGTTCGACCCTGTAATATATTTTATGCTACTGGCTTATTGTATCAAGAATCTGTCTACTAGTGAGGAGGATTTCTCGCATACTGGACTCAAAAGATTGGTTTCTCAATAAATATTTTTATTGGAAAACCGGTCGTGACAAGCTTGGTATCAGAGCCAGGCTGACTGTAGGAAGCCATTAGGTGCGATCGCTAATTGGTTATTAGTTTGATAGAGCTAATTTATATTTTTGCAATTGTAGTCATTTTCTGTCAGTCAGCATAAATTTATGATCTGACCATGCAGAATTTTTGCCTACTTTTATAGATGACCGACAACAGCTGCGAGTCTCAGACCTTCGCCAACGTGCCCGATGGGTTTGTCAAGCTTCTTTCCTTCATCGTTCAGGTCGCGATGGGGCCATCTGTGCGCCCAGTTTTCACACTCTGCCAGCACCGAGTCAACGACAGTCTGACCATGCACCAGGCCGCGGTGCAGTTCAAGGGAGGGCATGGTGAGTTACGCCGCTTCCGGTTCGTGGGAAGAGACATGCCTACGGAGAGGCATGCTATGCAGATGGCAGCCCGCGAGGCGATAGCTCGTATCAGGGATGTCCTCCCCGTGATGAAGACTCGTCGCTACCGCTATCTTCCATGCCATGTGCCATACACCTGTCACTACGCATACTCCTGCCCCAAAGGAGAACGAGACGAGGCTTTTGAGATGCTCATTGAGTATCTCCGGGCCCTGGAGGCAGCCTTCGACAACCTGGAGGACAACTTCGTAGCTACCCGCATGGACTCAGTTCATGGCTGTGCTGCCAACAGGAGGGAGCTCCTACCCATCGCACCGCCACTGACATTTTCAAAACTTTTTCGATCTTCACGCAATACATGAGCGTGAGCCATGGATATAGCACTATATGTGGAATAGAGTGGTGGTTGTGGAGAAGACAAAAAGAGGGGAAGATAGTCTCACATCAACTAGGCGTATCAACGGACTATGGAGATGCCCATCAATAGGTATCAATGTGAGTGAGTAGGGATTGCCATGCAACGGATGCACTAGAGCTATAAGTATATGAAAGCTCAACGAAAGAAACTAAGTGGGTGTGCATCCAACTTGCTTGCTCACGAAGACCTAGGGCATTTTGAGGAAGCCCATCATTGGAATATACAAGCCAAGTTCTATAATGAAAAATTCCCACTAGTATATGAAAGTGAAAAATGAGAGACTCTCTATCATGAAGATCATGATGCTACTTTGAAGCACAAGTGTGGTAAGAGGATAGTAACATTGTCCCTTCTCTTTTTCTCTCATTTTTTTACTTGGGCCTTTTCTTTTTTATGGCCTCTTTTTTTTATTTTTCGTCCGGAGTCTCATCCCGACTTGTGGGGGAATCATAGTCTCCATCATCGTTTCCTCACTTGGGACAATGCTCTAAAAATGATGATCATCACACTTTTTATTTTCCTTACAACTCAACAATTACAACTCAATTCTTAGAACAAAATAGGACTCTATATGAATGCCTCCGGCGGTGTACCGGGATATGCAATGAATCAAGAGTGACATGTATGAAAGAATAATGAATGGTGGCTTTGCCACGAATACGATGTCAACTACATGATCATGCTAGCAATATGACAATGATGGAGCGTGTCATAATATACGGAACGGTGGAAAGTTGCATGGCAATATATCTCGGAATGGCTATGGAAATGCCATAATACGTAGATATGGTGGCTGTTTTGAGGAAGGTATATGGTGGGTGTATGATACCGGCGAAAGGTGCGCGGTATTAGAGAGGCTAGCAATGGTATAAGGAAGGAAAGTGTGTATAATCCATGGACTCAACATTAGTCATAAAGAACTCATATACTTATTGCAAAAATCTAGAAGTTATCAAAGCAAAGTATTACGCGCATTCTCCTAGGGGGATAGATTGGTAGGAAAATACCATCTCTCGTCCCTGACCGCCACTCATAAGGAAGACAAACAATAAATAAATCATGCTCCGACTTCATCACATAACGGTTCACCATACGTGCATGCTACAGGAATCACAAACTTTAACACAAGTATTTCTCAATTTCACAACTACTCAACTAGCATGACTCTAATATCACCATCTTCATATCTCAAAATAACTATCAAGCATCAATCTTTTCTTAGTATTCAACGCACTCAAAACAAAGTTCTACAAATCTTGAATACCAAGCATATTATTATTAAGCAAATTTCCATGCTATTAAAGACTCTCAAAATAATCTAAGTGAAGCATGAGAGATCAATAGTTTCTATAAAACAAATCCACCACCGTGCTCCAAAAGATATAAGTGAAGCACTAGAGCAAAACTATAAAGCTCAAAATATATAAGTGAAGCACATAGAGCAAAACTATAAAGCTCAAAAGATATAAGTGAAGCACATAGAGTATTCTATCAAATTCCAAATCATGTATGGCTCTCTCAAAAGGTGTGTACAGCATGTATGATTGTGTTAGACTAACAAGGAAAGACTCAAATCATAAAAGACGCTCCAAGCAAAATACATATCATGTGGTGAATAAAAATATAGCTCCAAGTAAAGTTGCCGATAGAAGTAGACGAAAGAGGGGATGCCTTCCGGGGCATCCCCAAGCTTTAACTTTTTGGTGTCCTTGGATTATCTTGGGGGTTCCATGGGCATACCCAAGCTTAGGCTCTTGCCGCCCTTTGTTCCATAATCCATCAAATCTTTACCCAAAACTTGAAAACTTGAAAACACAAAACTTAAAGTAGAAAATCTCGTGAGCTCCGTTAGCGAAAGAGAATACAAGATCACTTCATAGTACTGTAAAGAAATCATTATTTATTTATATTGGTTTTAAACCTACTGTATTCCAACTTCTCTATGGATTATAAACTATTTTACTAGCCATAGATTCATCAAAATAAGCAAACAACACACGAAAAACAGAATCTGTCAAAAAAAGAACAGTCTGTAGTAATCTGTAGCTAGCGCAAGATCTGGAACCCCAAAAATTCTAAAATAAATTTCTGGACGTGAGAAATTTATCTATTAAACATCTGCAAAAATAATTAACTACATAGCACTTTACAAATAAAAATGACAGCAGTTCTCGTGAGCGCTAAAGTTTGTGTTTTTTATAGCAAGTTCAACAAGACTTTCCCCAAGTCTTCCCAACGGTTCTACTTGGCACGAACACTAATTAAACACAAAAACACAACCAAAACAGAGGCTAGATAAATTATTTATTACTAAACAGGAGCAAAAAGCAAGGAATAAAAATAAAATTGGGTTGCCTCCCAACAAGCGCTATCGTTTAACACCCCTAGCCAGGCATAACAAGCAAGAATAGATCTAGGTATTGCCATCTTTGGTAGGCAATCCATAAGTGGCTCTCATGATAGATTCATATGGAAATTTTATTTTCTTTCTAGGAAAGTGTTCCATGCCCTTTTTTAATGTAAATTGAAATCTAATATTCCCTTCCTTCATATCAATAATTGCACCAACCGTTCTAAGGAAAGGTCTACCGAGAATAATAGGGCAAGAAGGATTGCTATCTATATCAAGAACGATAAAATCTACGGGCGCATAATTCCTATTTGCAACAATAATAACATCATTAATTCTTCCTATACGTTTCTTAATAGTGGAATCCGCAAGATGCAAGTTTAGAGAGCAATCGTTAAAATCACGGAAATCTAGTAAATCACACAAAGTTTTGGGAATAGTAGAGACACTAGCACCCAAATCACACAAAGCATAAAACTCATAATCTTTAATTTTAATTTTAATAGTTGTTTCCCACTCATCATAAAGTTTTCTAGGGATGGAAACTTTCAACTCAAGTTTTTCTTTATAAGATTGCATCAAGGCATCAACGATATGTTCGGTAAAGGCTTTATTTTGACTATAAGCATGAGGGGAATTTAGCATGGATTGTAGCAAGGAAAAACAATCAATTAAAGAGCAATTTTCATAATTAAATTCCTTTAAATCCAATATAGTGGGTTTAGGAACATCTAGAGTTTTATTTCTTTCAATCCCACTTTTATCAATTTCATCATCAAGATCTAAATACTCCCAATTTTTAGAACGCCTTTTAGGTAAGGGTGGATCATATTCAGTTTCATCAAGATTCATATTGCAAAACAAAGATTTAATAGGAGACTCCTCAATAAATTTGAGGTCTTCATCTTGATTTTCATAGTAAGTGGAAGAACACGCTTTAATAAAGGCATCTTTCATAGCACGCGTCCTAGCGGTTCTTTCCTTGCACTCATCAATGGAAATTCTCATGGCTTTGAGAGACTCATTGATATCATGCTTAGGAGGAATAGATCTAAGCTTTAAAGAATCAACCTCAAGAGAAATTCTATCAACGTTCCTAGCCAAATCATCAATCTTAAGCAATTTTTCTTCAATCATAGCATTAAAATTCTTTTGTGAAGTAATAAATTCTTTAATATTAGATTCAAAATCAGAGGGCATATTATTATAATTTCCATAAGAGTTGTTGTAGGAATTTCCATAATTATTAGAAGGATTACTAGGATAAGGCCTAGGATTAAAATTCCCTCTATACGCGTTGTTACCACAATTATTCCTACCAACAAAATTCACATCCATAGATTCATTATTATTCTCAATCAAAGTAGACAAAGGCATATCATTAGGATCAGAAGAAACACTCTTAGTAGAAAATAATTTCATAAGTTCATCCATCTTTCCACTCAAAACATTAATTTCTTCTACCACATGCACTTTTTTATTAGTGGATCTTTCAGTGTGCCATAGAGAATAATTAACCATAATATTATGTAGGAGTTTAGTAGCATCTCCTAAAGTGATTTCCATAAAAGTGCCTCCTGCGGCCGAATCTAAAAGATTTCAAGAAGCAAAATTCAATCCGGCATAAATTTTTTGTATAATTAGGTTTTTGGCTCCGTATCTGATCGTTTGGGGGTACGTAGGTATATATAGGAGGAAGGAGTACGACGGTGGAGCTTCGAGGGTCCCACGAGGCAGGGGGCGCCCTAGGGGGGGGCGCCCCCTACCCTCGTGACCACCTCGTGGCTTTCTTGGCGGGGGGGTCCAAGTCTCCTGGGTCTTATCTGATGAGAAAATCACGTTTCCGAAGATTTTATTCCGTTTGGAATCCATTTGATATTCCGTTTCTCCGAAACACTGAAATAGGCAAAAAAACAGCAATTTTGGGCTGGGCCTCCGGTTAATAGGTTAGTTCCAAAAATAATATAAAAGTGGAAAATAAATCCCAATATAGTCCAAAACAGTAGATAATATAGCATGGACCAATCAAAAATTATAGCTACGTTGGAGACGTATCAATGGTGCCGCTGAATCGAGTTTCTTTCCAGTGCAACCACATTTGCCTTTGTGGGAAGGCCTTGATTCGGTCCATTGACATGGCCTCTAGTCGGTGCCTCCAACTAGGGAAGGTTATGTCGTGCTTACCCTGGCCCTGTAAGCAGGCATAATCTTGTGTGCTCGTTGTTGAGATTATGGTACCGAGTCCCCGAGCAGGAGTGTTTTGACCATGATGGTGGTCGGGTGTCTTTGGTAGACACGGGGCCACCCAGGACCAGCCTGTTGGGGATTTGGTTTGAAGTGGCCGAGAGAGTGCTGTGGCAATGGAAGGGTTTTGTCGGAATGCCGTTGGTCCACCCGAATGGGAGTGCGAGGCCATGGGTTCCGTGGTGTGGGTACATTGTGCTACCTCTGCAGAGTGTGTAATCTATCGTTAGCCGAGTCCAGAGTCACGGACATCTCGTAGTAGGTCCCACCATGAGTCAACGTCTAATAAAAATTGCACACTAAGCTATGAACTTTGCATTGTTGATGGATGGCAGAAAGGCCATCGAGGCATTTGGGACCAAATGATGGTCGTGGTTGTGATTGTCGTAAGGATCATGAGTTGTTCTTGAGAAAGACCACTTTGGTGGTGTGTTTGTGATCTAGAGATGATCACAGTTGGTAAGCTGTCCCGAGGGACGTTCGAGCATGATCACAGCATGTTGACATATAGTGTTGCATTATTAATAATTGGTTAAATATCATGATATTGTGTGTCATTATGATTATGCCTGTTGTGAGCTTGCAAGTACATTCAATGTACTGACCTGGCGTGTCATGCCAGATTTCAGGAAAGTATCGTTGGAAAGGAGCGCTGTTCGAGTCTAGATCGTGTCCACATCGGTGTCCCTATGATATGGAGCTTCCGCCACGATGTTATTCCGCTGCCACGTAGTTGTTCGAATCGAGGCCCCTTTATGTTCACTAAATAATGTACATATTGTTCAGCCGCACCGAGTGTGCTGCTTGGCCTCGACAGATGTTGTAAACCCCGTTCTGCTAGCATCATTAAAGCGGTTGTTTTCTGTACCAAGATGTTGTGTGTTGCCAGAAGACATGGTCTCTGGGCTGGCAATGCATGGTAAACCGGTCGCTCTGAGTCGGGGTGCCACATTCTGTTAACAAAACATTGAACTTTGTGATTTTCGTAGCAATTAATCCATAAATCAAAAGGATTTGGTCCAGTGGGATAAAATGGAGTTTGACATGTATATTTTCTACTCATATTATTTTTACCCATGTTAGGACTTGTCTAATTGCTATTTAAGGGCTGTTTAGAGGGCTAGTCAGTGTAGAAATAGAAAAGTTAACTAGTAGCAGCTACAGTAGCAAGCAGTACAGTGATGCAGCAAGCAGAGCTACGCAGTAGCAGGTACGCAGAGCAGCAGGCAGCGGCCAAGCAGCGAGCAGCAGCACAACTAGCAGCGAGGGGTAGAGGCGCGGGGCTGCAGGGGCAGCCACGGCAGCAGGCGAGCATAGCGGCAGGCCGCAAGGTGACAGTGGAAGCTGTAGGATCGAAAGTATGTCTAGAGGGGGGTGATTAGACTACTTGACCAAATAAAAATCTATCATTTTCCCAATTTTAGTCTTTGGCAGATTTTAGCTATCTTAGCACAAGTCAAGCGATCTTAACACAATTCAAGCAAGCATGCAAGAGTCTATGAGCAGTGGAAAGTAAAGCATGCAACTTGCAAGAATGTAAAGGGAAGGGTTTGGAGAATTCAAACTCAATTGGAGACACGGATGTTTTTTTCATGGTTCCGATAGGTGGTGCTATCGTACATCCACGTTGATGGAGACTTCAACCCATGGAGGGTATGGGTTGCGCGAGTCCACGAAGGGCTCCACCCACGAAGGGTCCACGAAGAAGCAACCTTGTCTATCCCATCATGGCCATCGCCCACGAAGGACTTGCCTCACTAGCGGTAGATCTTCACAAAGTAGGCGATCTCCTTGCCCTTACAAACTCCTTGGTTCAACTCCACAATCTTTGTCGGAGGCTCCCAAGTGACACCTAGCCAATCTAGGAGACACCACTCTCCAAGAAGTAAGAAATGGTGTGTTGATGATGAACTCCTTGCTCTTGTGCTTCAAATGATAGTTCCCCAACACTCAACTCTCTCTCACAGGATATGGATTTGGTGGAAAGAAGATTTGAGTGGAAAGCAACTTGGGAAGGCTAGAGATCAAGATTCATATGGTAGGAATGGAATATCTTGGCCTCAACACATGAGTAGGTGGTTCTCTCTCAGAAAATGTGTATTGAAAGTGTAGGTATGTTCTGATGGCTCTCTCCACGAATGAAGAGTGGGTGGAGGGGTATATATAGCCTCCACACAAAAACTAACCGTTACACACAATTTACCAATCTCGGTGAGACCGAATTGAGAAACTCGGTCAGACCGATTTAGCAAACCTAGTGACCGTTAGGATTTTCGGTGGGACTGAGATGCAACTTGGTAGGACCGATATGGTTAGGGTTAGGGCATAACGTAGTCTTGGTGTGACCGATTACACAAACTTGGTGGGACCAATTTTGGTAATAAGCTAACCAGAGAATTGGTCAGGTAAACTCGGTGGGACCGATCGCTCATTTTGATGAGACCGAAACGTTATGTAGGGAGAACAGAGAGTTTACATTGCAATCTCGGTGGGACCGATCGCTCATCTCGGTAGGACCGAAATGTTACGAAGGGAAACAGAGAGATTACAACCCCATCACGGTGAGACCGAGATCCCTATCGGTGAGACCGATTTGCCTAGGGTTTGTGGAAGTGGCTATGACATCTGAATTCGGTGGCGCCGGATAGAAAGAATCGGTGGGGCCGAGTTTGACTTTTGGTTTAGGTCATATGTGGATGTGGGAAGGTAGTTGAGGGTTTTGGAGCATATCACTAAGCACTATGAAGCAAGAACCTCATTAAGCAACACCTCATCCCTCCTTGATAGTATTGGCTTTTCCTATAGACTCAATGTGATCTTGGATCACTAAAATATAAAATGTAGAGTCTTGAGCTTTGAGCTTGAGCCAATCTTTTTGTCCTTAGTATTTTGAGGGGTCCACTTTCCTTATCCATGTCATGCCATTCATTGAGCTTTTCCTGAAATATTAATCTTGGAATAGTGTTAGCTCAGTGAGCTATATGTTGTTAGGAATTACCAAAACCACCCAGGGATAGTTGAACTTTCAATCTCCCCCTTTTTGGTAATTGATGACAACATATAGATCAAAGCTTCGACGAATGATAATAAGAGTGAAAAACATTGTCACTTTGAGAAGTATGTGAAAAGCAAGAGCTCCCCCTAAATTTGTGCATAGTTTATAATTTGATTTGGACTGCAAATGCACAGAGAGTTAGGCTCATGGGTTACTCTTCCATGTCACATACATCTTGGTGGAGCACTCAAAATGATAATAATTAAATACATGCACTCATCACCAAGCAAAGTGAATGATCATATAGGGATAAAATGATAATGTCATCCAACAAGCATTAATATAGCATATGATCAAACACACATGATCATCCAAGTATCACGCAGACAGAAAGTATCTCAAACAAGTAAATAAAGTTCAACCACCAAAGCAAGAGAGAATAAAAAGCAACGCTCTCTCTCGAAGCCTATGATCTATACATTTTTCTCCCCCTTTGGCAACAAGTTACCAAAAAGTTCCTAGAGGCTTGGTCTTCAGGTGGTGGTGTCCGGATAACTCCAAGAACGAAGGCTTCAGTCGATGTCGATGGAGCTGATGGAGTAGGTGCTGGAGCTGGTGGCACTGAGGCTGCAGCTGGTGCAGATGTAGTGGCTCTGGTGTCTAGAACTGGCACTGCAGCTGACCTCTGAGCTCTAGGCACTCTGGCAAATGCATCAGTGGTTGTCTTGCCTTCCTCTCCTACATATCATCCTGAAGTTGCTCCACAACAGACTGGATTTGAGTTACCTTCACATCCAAGTCGTACAACTTCTGCTCCACGAACCTTTCCAAGCTCTCCTAGTTTTGAGTCAGGCTGCCAGTCCTTTCTCAATCCTCAGAGTGGAGGCAATCAAGTAGCCAAGCTGATCTTGCTTGCTCTTCAGAAGATACTGAGATGCTTCTTCAGGAGTTGGCATCCTTGCAGCCTTTTCAGCCTTTTCCTTCTCCTTCTTGGCTTGTGCGTGCACAGAAGATGGTTCATCCTCATTCATAACCACTTGGTTGTTCTCAAAGTCTGGGTAGATGGGCATGTGCTCCTTGTCCAGCAGATATGTGCCAGTGCCCATCTTGGAGTTGATTAGCTCTTGGATCTGTGGGGCATACCCACAACTCCTCTTCTGATCTGCAGCTGTCCTCTTGATAGTTTCAACTATAAGGCTCATGACTTTGAACTTCTGTGGGACATCAAAAATGTGAAGCAAGTTTATTGCATGGCCTCTGATCATATTGTGGTCTCCTGACTTTGGCAAGAGAGTGTGCCTGAGGATCCAGTTGATAGTTGGTAAGCCTGACAGAAGGTAATGTACAGATCCAAACTTGTGTGTCTCAAGAGCAGCATTTGGGATCTCCTTGTACATGTGTGCCATGGTGTTGTGATCCTTCTTCTTGTTGGCATAGACATCCAAGTCATCTTCACTCTCTTCTGCGGCATTGATCAACTTAGCCCATTCTTCAAATGTTGACTGGTACCTCATGCCTTCAAACATCCAGACAATCCTTCCATCTGGGTAGAAGTGAGCTATGGAGTAGAACTGCATGATGAGCTCATCATTCCACTTTGTGAGCTTCTGAGCCACAAACTCATCAACTCCACAAGCCTTGAAACTGTCATATACTCCTGGATAGTGTTCATCATTCTCCTTGATGTAGTCCTAGTCGACCCATCTCATGTCACGCACTATGGGCTTCTTGTCAAGCAAGATGGTCTCATAGAAATCCTGCTGTTCCTTTGTATGGAACCTCTCGTGGAATTTTCACGTCAGATGTCCTTAGTGTGAGGACTTAGTCGCGAGGCCAACGTATCTATGTGGTATCTTGAGAGGGGTTGAGCGGGACGAGAGACGCGATGTTTTACCCAGGTTCGGCCCCTCACGGTGGGGGTAAAAGCCTACATCCTGCTTCATTGATATTGATGATGATGATCACGGTTACAAGAGTGCTCTATCTCGAGAGCTATTGTCTAAACCTAACTTGTCCAACTTGTGGAACTTGTCCCTTCTGGGGATCCTTGCCCCTCCTTATATAAGATGAAGGGGCCGTCCTACATGTAGAGTCCTAGTAGGATTAGGACTAGTCTACCTTCTCATACAAACCGGATACATGTCCGAGTCTTAACTCCTTGTAAGGTAAATATGCCTCACACCTTTCCTCTTAAACTGGCCCACCATTAACATAAATCGGCCTTCTAGACCTTGGGCCTTGTCATTCATCTGACCCGTCCGCCGGGTCACTAGTGTGTCATAATGTTCCGGCGGGTTGCTTGTAAACCGCCAGGTCAGGGCGGGTCGCCAGTGAATCGCCAAGTGTAAACCGGGTCTCAAGTAAACCGCCAAGTCCAGCAGGGTTATACTTTCGGCCAGTTTACGCCGCAGGGTATATCCCCGACATTAGCCCCCAGTTTAATTTGGATTTATCCATGTTAAACTGATCCTGTAAAACAAACACAAGAGCAAATTTGACAGATTATGCTCTGGGTTAAGAATTCTTGTAAACCGGCATCTGATGATCCTTAAGTCCTTGTCATTTCCTCCTTCTAGAAAATCCGGGTTAACAAGCCAGCTTCATACTCAATTTGTTGACATTGGTTTCTCAAAGAGAAATATTGTGAAGAATAATCCACTTGAGTCGGCTTCCAAAGCGCCGGTTTAAGAAATATGGGTCTTGAAATACTTATCTAATATTCAGCCGGTTTGAAGATGTAAAACTTGCCGGTTTAATATTACCAAAATGGCCGGTTTATAAATATTGATGGCACCGGGTCATAATTGTTGTCGACACCGGGTCATGTAATTGATCTTCCTGATTTGCTCAAAACTGATAAAATGAAGATGTTCCTCCTTTATATGCATAATACCTGTAGCCCCCAAGTCTTAAGAGGAGAACATAGTGATAACTTAAGACTTGCTCCAATAAGTGTTTCAACCTTGAAGAAATCCGGTTTGTTCATCTCAATCATATAAACTGAATACTCCATATATGTAGCCCCCAAGTGCCGGGTTGTCATGCTTGCAGCAACCTGGAACTTGTAATTGCTTATAAAAACTTCAATCAGTGTAACCCCCAAGGGCCGGGTCATTATGCAATAATGAACAGGGACTTTGTAAATATAATCATGTAGATTTTAGCAGTGATGTGTAGCCCCCAAGGGCCGGCTTAGTCAGATAATACTGAACCGCGACTTGATATATACTTCAATGAAAATAACATCTTATAATGTAACTTCCATCGTAGGGCTTGAACCCACGTCCACAAGGTTAAGAGGTTTGTGCTTTACCAACTGAGCAATGGATCCTTCAATATTATGGATGAAAACTTGTGTACCTTGAATTGTTATCCGGAGCAATTGGTAGCCCCCAAGGGCTGGCTCATTATAATATGATGAGTCGGGTCTTCAATAAGACTAGTAAAAATGACTTTGCATTAGCCCCCAAGTGTCATGATGCATGCTTGCAACGACATGAGACTTGCATGTAATCTCAATTTGAATAATGTAGCCCCCAAGTGCCGAGTTGTAAGCCTGCAGCGACTCGGGACTATTCCTTCCATTGTAGAATAAATCATATCCTTTGATAAAATAATAGCCATTGCGCTAAAGCGACTTTGAAAAATCAATAATACCAGTTATTAATAACCATAAAAATCCAGCCATGTTGGCTATTCAAGATAATATAATCCAATGATTTATAAGCGCATGATTCCAATGACGCAATCCAAATATATATATATATATATATATATATACTGGCGACTTATAGTCCAAAGCTAGGGCGGTTTAACAAACCTGTTTCTATATACAACAAGTTTAAAGTGTCCTGGCGGTTTATCGCCGGACGGGTCATAATGCCCAACATATAACCCGGGTTTATAACCAAGGATGCACTTAAGAATAATCAAATATGAAATAGATCATACCTATGACATTGAATCACATCGTTGGTGTACCAACTTTTTTTAGTAAGGGTGATAACCCAAATCTTGAGTATGATAACTCCCGTCATATTTTGCCGGTTTGTAATAAAACCGTGTCGGGTTGTAATAAACACCGGATAATCATCCCGGCAACTTATAGTCAACGCTAGACCGGGCTAAGAAAACTCCGGTTTATAATTGAGTTTGTACTAACAACTGATAGTTGAAAGCTTGTACCAGGTTAAGAAATACCGGACTGATGAAATAACTTATAGTCTGGCCGGGTCAATGGACGTCTATTTACCTTAAAACCTTATCAAAGGAGAAGAAACTTTGAGAAAAAGCAAATGAAAAAACTTGTAGTCGAGGCTTTTCAAGGGCTGTCAGGCCCAAGCTCGAGGCTTTTCATGGGCTGCCAGGCCGCTGAGTTAAACCATTTGATAAAGACTTTTAAAATGGGCGTCCAACTAACCAATCATCGTTTTACCTTTGACAAGTTCAGGGTCTGTATAAGAGTAACTTGTCAAATGTTCGGCGGGTCATGCCAGGATTACCTGGATAGGAGTGGCTTACTTGATGAAGGCAGGTTAACCGAGGTTTTAGGTGAATACACCAGGCTTCCAAGCCGTGGGTTGATACCCAATTACAAGGGTCCTTTCAAACTCTTTATTACTTTACGCAAAGAGCCCCCAAGTAACTTTGTGAGTTGTGCTCAATGGGTGCCTATGTTTGAGTTGTGGTGTGCAACAAACTCTCTTTGGCCCCTTGGGTGTGAAGCTCCCAAGCTTTGTTGTGGTGTGATAGCCGGATTAATGGACAGGACTCCGCTTTGCAAGAAGAAGCCCCCATGTGATATATTTTTGAGTTGTGCTCGCCGGGTGCCTATGTTTGAGTTGTGGTGTGCAACAAACTCTCTTTGGCCCCTGATGATATTATTTCTTGATAGCCGCATCAAGAGGGTAGTAACGCCATGTTCTCTTTGGTGAATACACCTATGTTTGAACAGGAAGCCCCCAAGTAATCATATGAAGATGAGCCCATAAGGCAGGACACCCATGTTTGAACCGTGCATCATGGCAGCAAGTTCTCTTTGGCAACCTTTAATTTTTCTGAGAACTAGAATCTAGCAAGAGATTATTTCTTTTTGAACCGGAACTTTAAACCGGATTTGAAAGCTTCAAAACTTGAGCCGGATGTTTGAACCGGATTTGAGAGCTTCAAAGCTTTGCGGGAGAGAGATGTCTCTTAAACCGGATTTTAAACCGGAATCTTTATTTTGAGCCGGAAATTTTCTGACGGCCTTTTAAATTTTCACCAATATGGCAGTAGCCTCCGGGACCGGGTTATCTTCCCTTTAGTGACTCGGAGTTCTGGATTATTGATACTGGCCAATTTTGCTGAGTCATGCCATTGTAGCCCCATGTCTTAAGGCGACTCGAGGAGTTGGCTTGAGATTCTTCATAATTGACCGTGATATAGACCGGTTTGAATCCTGCATGAGACAATTTGCAAACCGGAGTAATTGCTCTTTTAAAGAAAGCAATATATAATATAAAAAATATGCTGGATGGATTTCACCTGATGCGTCAGGTTAGCAATTATCACCGCGGAGTTGATGATCACCATGGTGAAGCTGAAATCAATCGCGGCCGAATCGGCCACGAGCACGGACAGATGATTCAGCCGTGGCGTTTGTAAGCCGGTGCAGTCGGGTGAACCGGCCGCGGCGTTGTAAGCCGGTGTGGACGGGCAAGTCAATTGCAGACGCGATAAGCCACATGGACGGCGAGTCAACCGCGGATGCGGTCTCGGCGAGTTTGACGTAGATCGAGCTGCACGGGTGGCGGCCTGCGCACACCCGTCTAAAAGTAAGCGGGCGCAAACACCGGTGTGTGATCGGACGACAGACAATCCGTAGTGTCCGTAAATCCCCTTTCATTATTTGTTGTTAAATTCCTTTTGATCCTTGTATGTATACAAAGGTCAGGATCCCCGGGATTCGACCATAGGATCTAACGTACTGTGTTGACCAGTTGTGCTGACTTTATGGTTGTTAACTCTTCTTTTCCTCCACTCTGGATAGCTCTCCAAGTATAAATAGACATTTTTCCAGAACTAATCACAACAGATTGCTACTCTCATGCCTTTTTACCACACCAAGCTGTATATCAGAGACCGTAGAGATTTGACCAAGATGGGTTCCAAGAGAAACTGTTTGCACTACTCCGCAGAACAGTTATCGTTGCATCATCCGGCAATCTTTCTTGCTGCAACTTCCTCAAAAGCTCTTGAAGGATCATAAAGTTGCTAAAGCAGAGAGAACACTTCCAGCGATGAACTCGTCACCAAACAATATATAAGTGCCAAAAGCTATGACTGGGACCAAGATCAGCGAGCTCCAAAGAACAAACGTAATTTCGGCCTGTGCATAAAAAAGCCCACTTGAACCACTTGAACACCTCCACCTGTAGCTTGAGAATTCTCATTTTCTTTAAACACTCTGCAGTCTTACACATGTGCTCATCATCTGCGGTCATTAACTTATTCTGATAGTGCTTTTGCAACTTGGCCACAGGAAACCGAGAGGCAGCAATTGACAACGCAACCATGGCAGAGGCAACTCGGAAGCAGCAGCTTGGCCACGGCAGCGGCGGCTCGGAGCAAGACAAGCGCCGCAGAGGTTGGCGACTTAGCGCAGCGGTGGAGTGCGGCGCTGAGAGGCGCGAGGCCACAGAGGAAGTTTTATCTGATGCATATACGGCTTAGACAGTAAGAGAGTGTAGTGGCGATGATTGCGAGGCTGCGGCGGTGATTTAAGGGCAAGGAAAACAAAACCAGCTTGCAGGCGCATGCCGACGGAGCAGGCGCAGGGCCATGCAAGGTGCAGTCGGCGGAGTGAGGCGACGCAAGGCAGTGGTGAGGCCTTGAAGATAACGCCGTGGAGGCTCGACGGCGGCTCGGATGACAGGGGTAACTCAGGCCACGGGGCGTGGCTGGCGAGTTGCACGGAGGTAACTCAAGGCCCTGGCGGCATGGAGGCGTCAGCGGGTCGCAGAAATGGCGCAAGGCCGCAGAGTTGAGGGCGACCCGGAGTGAGGCCGTGGAGTTGAGGGCGACTCGGAGCAGAGGGGCACCGACGAATCAGCTCGGGAGGGGGAGCGAAGCACCGCAGAAGAGAGCCAGCACCACGGCTCACCGTGGAGGTGAGGCGGATCAACGACTTGGCTGTGGAGGAGGCCACAGCAACAGAAGGCCAAGCGGCAGCTTGAAACGGCGGGCGCGAGGCTATGGTGGCGGAGGCGACCCAGGCGGCCCGAGGCAGACGGCTCGACGGGCGAGGCCGGGGAAGTGCGTCGGCGTCTGCGGAACCGAGCCATGACAGCGACTCCTAGGCAGACAGAGGCGCCTCGCTTGAAGCAGTAGCGAGGAAAAAGTGGTTGTGGCGCCTCGGATGCTGGCCGGAGGCGAACTTGCGCGATGGCGATTCAAAAGGCTAGGTTTCTCAGGGGCTGACTTGGAGCAGAAAACAGAGGAGAAGACCCAATTTTTGTGGCATTATTCCCTTCCAGCAGGCGTTTTTTTCTCTCTTCCTTCACATCGGGGCAAATCCGTGACGCTGTCCGTTTCCAGTCATAATTGTATTCGACGAAGAAAAACTTAAGCCGTCGTGACTCGAAGTGGCTTTAGTTCTAGCACTTGACGTCTCGGCAGAATTTGTGATTGGATTGATCGCTGGATACGGCGCACAACAAGCTGTCAAAATTCTCTTGAATCTTTGTTGATCTCGGCGGATCGTACAACACGACGGCAGCGCACACAGATAACCCTAAAACAGTCTCAATCTCATACCCGACACGACAGAACCCTTCGTCAACCTCGACTGATGAACTTATAGCTGATGTGAATTTTCAATGCCGATTTGGAGTCGGAAAATTATGAACTTCTTGAACCCTATAAAAGATCCCTCCAAAAACTTAACACCACCGTACGCGTGGCCCCACGGTGGGCGCCAGCTGTCGTGGAATTGTCGCGTTAGATGTCCTTAGTGTGAGGACTTAGTCGCGAGGCCAACGTATCTATGTGGTATCTTGAGAGGGGTTGAGCGGGACGAGAGACGCGATGTTTTACCCAGGTTTGGCCCCTCACGGTGGGGGTAAAAGCCTACATCCTGCTTCATTGATATTGATGATGATGATCACGATTACAAGAGTGCTCTATCTCGAGAGCTATTGTCTAAACCTAACTTGTCCAACTTGTGGAACTTGTCCCTTCTGGGGAGCCTTGCCCCTCCTTATATAAGTTGAAGGGGCCGGCCTACATGTAGAGTCCTAGTAGGATTAGGACTAGTCTACCTTCTAATACAAACCGGATACAAGTACGGGTCTTAACTCCTTGTAAGGTAAATATGCCTCACGCCTTTCCTCTTAAACCGGCCCACCATTAACATAAACCGGCCTTCTGGGCTTTGGGCCTTGTCATTTATCTGACCCGTCCGCCGAGTCACCAGTGTGTCATAATGTTCCGGCGGGTTGCTTGTAAACTGCCAGGTCAGGGCGGGTCGCCAGTGAATCGCCAAGTGTAAACCGGGTCTCAAGTAAACCGCCAAGTCCAGCCGGGTTATACTTCCGGCCGGTTTACACCGCGGGGTATATCCCCGACAGAACTTGTAGTCTACAGCAGTCCTTCTCCTGGTGGCATATGGATCGGACTTTCTTCATAGCCTTAGACCAGAGTCCTTCCTGACTTTCATGTTCTCTGCAACTGGATGAGCATCATTGTGATCTGGAATTTTTGGCTTCAACTTCCTCAAGACATGTGACTCATCATCTTCTTCTTCCATTTCAGCTTCAGGCACTGGGGCCTTATTCTTCTCCTCAGCGGGGATGTTCCTGGTGCTCCTCTTTGGTTTTGGCTTTGGAGCTGGAGCATCAGTCTTAGGAGCAGTCTTAGGCTTAGATGGAACAGCCCCTGCCCTGATGGCATCACCCATAAGCTTCTGAGCTTTGGGTGCTGGTGCAGCATCTTCTTCCTCTTCCTCTTCAGAGTCTCTCATGATTGAGGATCTCCCAAGCACTCTAGCAGTGGTCTTTTTGACCCTCTATTTCCTCTTCTTCCCTTCTGTAGCAGCTTCTTTGGGTTCAGATTCCAAAGGTACTTGAGTAGAGGCTCTGGCTTTAGACATTGGCTGTCTTCCTGCTGGCTTCTTGGTCTTCAGACCTGGCTTAGTTGCAGCAGCAGTGCTATATTCCTTTTTAATCACTTTCCTCTTGGAAGTGACCTCATCCTCAACTGCCACATAGTCTCCATCCTCAGATTCAGAAGTTTTCTTCTTTCTGGCCCTGGTGGCAGCTTTCGGTACGTTGCTTGGGGTGCTCCTGCTACCCTCATCAGAGCTGCTAGAGGGACTAGTGCCCTCACTCAAGTGAATCTGCTCCTCTGACTTGTTCTGGCTGTCACTCTAATCAGGCATATTACAAACACTGACAGCAGACCCTGTGAATAGATTATAGATGAGGTAGAGTGGATGAGCATCATAAAGTGCAGAGGTTTTTGCAAAAGAATGAATTAAAAACTTAGTTTAGTTTTCCACATAAAGCATTTCGGATCAACCGATTTGTAAACTTGGTGATACCGAAGCAGCTGTTGGAACCTAAACTAGTGAACTCGGTTAGACCGAGTCACAGTTTGGTGGCACCGAGACTGCTAGGGTTTCACAAGGTCCTGAATTCGGTCACACCAATTTGCAATTCTCGGTCAGACCGAGAATTACATGTGCAATGGCCTGAGCGGTGGGTCCGAGATGGTTTCGGCGGAAACCTAACCCTAAATTATCAATTCATGACTAAACTACGGAGTGTTTTCGATGGATAGAATGATCTCAATCGTGGCAAGATACATGGCGAACACAATGTGCTAGGAATCAGATAAGGATAGCACAGTGATCGAGTTCATACCTTAGTTTGGCGATGAACTCGCTACGGCGGCAACGGCAGGGATGATTCCCGTTGATGGCGGCAGAGACCAGCGGCAGGAGGCGGCTGGCGACGAGGAGGATGATCCGGAGACCCTGGAGGCAGAGCGGGATAAGCGCGGGTCGAGGAGGTTCGGAAAGTTTTCCAAAATTTGACCCGTGGATATATATAGCCCAACCCTGTCGGTGTGACCGAGTGGAACAACTCAGTGGCACCGAGATGCATAACTGCAAGTAGTTACTACAACTCGGTGTGACCGAAAAGTTCAAATCGGTTGCACCGAGATTGAAAACCTAGATCGACTTGGTGATCTCCGTATGACCGAAATGGGTGAATCGGTCAGACCGAAACGCACAAAGAAGTTTTGGAAGTTTAAGTCTATGACGAATCGGGGACTCCGAGTGCTCCTCACACAGAGTGGTTCGAATCTGACTTGATCAAATTTTGTGATGCAGCATGAATAGAGTTTGAGACGAGAAAAGCATAGATAGCTAGAGAAGGTTCTTAGGCATTCGTGTCCATCCACTTGGCCAAAATAGAAGGAAACCAATCAATCAAAACAACAAGTGGATGTCCTCGAATGAGCAAATTATGCAACCAACATGCTCACACAATAAAATGGCAATTGAAATATGTGGCAAAGCATGCACAAACAATTCTAGCATCTATCAAGCAATTGGCGATGACTAGGTCATCTATATATGAGTATATTGACTTAGGAGTCAAATGAGAACATTTGATCATAGGTCATACTCATTGTTTAAGCACAAGTGGGGTTACCACTTTTACATAAAGCGTTGTTGTGTTCACACCATTAGAGTTGCTTTAACTCAATTGTTAGAGTAAAGCTCCCCCTAGATGTGAGATCCCCCCTAAGAGGGATGAACTAACCTTGGGTTTTGTCGACGATGACTTCATGTAGATGTTGAAGATGTGGATGCTCAATGTTGATGTAGATCACTTGGAGCTATCCTTTGGAGTGAGTTGCACTTTCAATACCTACACAGGTTAGTCCCACAAGGAACAAACAAGTATATCCATAGACATAGAGTGATGCACACACAAGATGATGTCTATGAAAGCTTTAGGTTACCTTGTCCCTTGTCTTACCAACAAGAGGGTTTGTGACTCCTTGAACTAGTGCAAGATGTGGAAGTTGATTACACTTGTTCTTGCCAAAATGATAAGAGTGAAGTATGTTGGCGGAGTCACCCTCAAGAACTCTCTAGTTCTTATTCTTCGGGATCCACACCATCTAGATGGGAATCCTTGGAGTTATAGTTGTACTTGATGAAGTGGAACTTTATGTATTCTTGGGAACCCACTTGACCTAGGCCTTAGGAGCTTCTTCAAATGCATCAATTTCCTCTTGAAGCTTGTCCTTGCCTTTTTGCTTGTGGTCTTGTGGTGGAAGATCGTCTTGAGCTTGTGTCCCTTTGAAAGAAGTAGGATCATACTTCTCTTGTTGGGGAACAAACTTCGTCTTGGGGTATTGATATTCTTCCCACTCAACTCCATTGGCATTGAACTTTCGTTCAAAACCAATACCTTGATTCTTCCTGTGCCTTCCTTGCTTGCGTACAATTTCCTCAAATTGCTTACTCCCAGCAAGGCTCTTGTAAACACCTTTCTCTATGATTCCCTTCAATAAGCTATTTTCTTGCTCAAGTGTAACTTGGTTAAGAGAATCATTAGTGGAATCAAGAGAACTACTAGAAGCAACAACATTGGATTTAGCATGATTATTGTTACTACTAGAAGAAGAATCATTCTTGTTCTTGTTACTAGACTTGACTTGAGCCATGTAAGTGGATAAGAGTAAACGCTTGGCAATGTAAGAAGAACTTTTCTTGCGAAGATCATCATTGATTGCCTTTAAGAACTCATGCTCTTGCTCAAGATTGAGCTTTTCAAAACGTAATTTCTCATGAGTCCTTAGAAGTTCTCGATGATCTCCTAAGATAGTTTCATGAGCTAAGTTAAGAGTGTTTAGTTCTTTAGTTAGAGACTCAATCTTCTCCTTATCATTATCATTCGTTTCATCATAGTATTCATCACTATAGTTGTCAACAAGTAAATCATCATCACCTAACAAGTCATCTTCATCACTATTGAAATCAACATACTCGGGGTGTGATACCTTCGGACCTTTGGCCATGAAACATGTTCCAATTCCTTCATTTGGTGAATCAAATATGTCGTAGGAGTTGGTTGACACAAGTGCTAGACCGACAACACATTCATCTTGAGTATATTCGGAGTCGGAGTGATAGCTTCTCTCGGAGTCATTGTCGGAGTCGGAGTCGGATACCCATTCACCAACATGAGCTTGATGTCTTTGTTTTCTGTAGCTCCTTGATGGCTTTTCCTTCCTTTCTGAATCCTTGCTTCTCCGAGAGGGTCTTCGTTCATATCGATCATCCCTACTCCTTCTCTCCCTTGATGGTGATTCTTCTCTTCTACTTCTTCTTTTGGGAGAATCTTCTCTTCTCTTGCGGGGAGCCGTACACTCATTGGAGTGGTGTCCGGGTCTTCCACAATTGTAGCAGTTTCACTTTCGACTAGAAGATCTTTTATCATTGTAGGACCTTGACTTGGAACTTCGCTCTTTGCTTGTATTCTTGTAGAACTTGTTGAAGTTCTTCACCATTAAGCTCAATTCTTCATTGAAGGTTTGTTTCTCACTTGATGATGTGGGGGCTTCACATGAGGCTTTGTAAGCACCACTTGACTTGTTATGAAGCTCCTCCTTATCCTTGAGTGACATCTCATGAGCAACAATCCTTCCAATGAATTCTGTTGGCTTGAGATCTTTGTAATTGGGCATCATTTGGATCAATGTGCATACGGTATTGTATTTTCCATCCAAGGCTCTTAGGATCTTCTTGATGATGAATTTGTCGGTCATCTCTTCACTTCCTAAGCCGGCAATCTCATTTGTGATAAGAGCAAGCCTAGAGTACATTTCAGCGACACCTTCACCATCCTTCATTTTGAACTTGTCAAGTTGACTCTAAAGCACATCCAACTTGGATTCCTTGACGGAGTCGGTACCTTCGTGCATATCAATCAAAGTATCCCATATTTCCTTTGCATTCTCAAGACGGCTGACTTTGTTGAATTCTTCGGGGCACAATCCGTTGAAGAGGATATCACAAGCTTGAGCGTTGTATTGCAGCATTTTCAACTCTTCCGCGGTAGCTTCACGATTCTGTTCTCTCCCATCAAATAATTCACCTTGCAAGCCAATACACACAATAGCCCAAACGGCGGGGATATGTCCAAGAATATGCATTTTCATCTTATGCTTCCAACTAGCAAAATTAGTACCATCAAAGTAAGGACCTCTACGGTGATAATTTCCCTCGCTAGACGCCATACTCTTCTAGGTTGTGAAACCAAGGCTATGACCACCAAAAGCTATGGAAATCAAAGCAAATGGAGACCAAGGCTCTGATACCACTTGTAGGATCGAAAGTATGTCTAGAGGGGAGTGATTAGACTACTTGACCAAATAAAAATCTATCATTTTCCCAATTTTAGTGTTTGGCAGATTTTAGCTATCTTAGCACAAGTCAAGCGATCTTAACACAACTCAAGCAAGCATGCAAGAGTCTATGAGCAGCGGAAAGTAAAGCATGCAACTTGTAAGAATGTAAAGGGAAGGGTTTGGAGAATTCAAACGCAATTGGAGACACGGATGTTTTTGTCGTGGTTCCGATAGGTGGTGCTATCATACATCCATGTTGATGGAGACTTCAACCCACGGAGGGTAACGGTTGCGCGAGTCCACGGAGGGCTCCACCCACGAAGGGTCCACGAAGAAGCAAACTTGTCTATCCAATCATGGCCATCACCCACGAAGGACTTGCCTCACTAGCGGTAGATCTTCACGAAGTAGGAAATCTCCTTGCCCTTACAAAATCCTTGGTTCAACTCCACAATATTTGTTGGAGGCTCCCAAGTGACACCTAGCCAATCTAGGAGACACCACTCTCCAAGAAGTAACAAATGGTGTGTTGATGATTAACTCCTTGCTCTTGTGCTTCAAATGATAGTCTCCCCAACACTCAACTCTCTCTCACAGGATATGGATTTGGTGGAAAGAAGATTTGAGTGGAAAGCAACTTGGGAAGGCTAGAGATCAAGATTCATATGGTAGGAATGGAATATCTTGGCCTCAACACATGAGTAGGTGGTTCTCTCTCAGAAAATGTGTATTGGAAGTGTAGGTATGTTCTGATGGCTCTCTCCACGAATGAAGACTGGGTGGAGGGGTATACATAGCCTCCACACAAAAACTAACCGTTACACACAATTTACCAATCTCGGTGAGACCGAATTGAGAAACTCGGTCGGACCGATTTAGCAAACCTAGTGACCGTTAGGATTTTCGGTGAGACTGAGATGCAACTCGGTAGGACCGATATGGTTAGGGTTAGGGCATAACGTAGTCTCGGTGTGACCGATTACACAAACTCGGTGGGACCAATTTTTGTAATAAGCTAACCAGAGAGTTGGTCAGGTAAACTCGGTGGGACCGATCGCTCATTTCGGTGAGACCGAAACGTTACAAAGGGAAAACAGAGAGTTTACATTGCAATCTCTGTGGGACCGATCGCTCATCTCGGTAGGACCGAAATGTTACGAAGGGAAACAGAGAGATTACAACCCTATCTCGGTGAGACTGAGATCCCTATCGGTGAGACCGATTTGCCTAGGGTTTGTGGAAGTGTCTATGACATCTGAACTCGGTGGCGCCGGATAGAAAGAATCGGTGGGGCTGAGTTTGACTTTTGGTTTAGGTCATATGCGGATGTGGGAAGGTAGTTGAGGATTTTGGAGCATATCACTAAGCACTATGAAGCAAGAACCTCATTAAGCAACACCTCATCCCTCCTTGATAGTATTGGCTTTTCCTATAGACTTAATGTGATCTTGGATCACTAAAATATAAAATGTAGAGTCTTGAGCTTTGAGCTTGAGCCAATCTTTTTGTCCTTAGCATTTTGAGGGGTCCACTTTTCTTATCCATGCCATGCCATTCATTGAGCTTTTCCTGAAATATTAATCTTGGAATAGTGTTAGCTCAATGAGCTATATGTTGTTAGGAATTACCAAAACCACCCAGGGATAGTTGCAATTTCAGAAGCAGCGCGGAGCAACGGCAGCAGGCAGAGCAGCATGGAGTAGGGGCGGCAAGGACGCGCTGGCGCTGTCGGGCCATGGATGCGAGGCCGGTGAGCGGGTGCAGTAGCGCGTGAGGCGAGCGGGCAGCTGCAGAGAGGCAAGCTGGACGCGGCTAGACGGCGGCGGGGCCACGGTGAGCTTGGCAGAGAGGAAACGATGAGTGGGGCCGGGCACGCAGAGGCACGGGCGAAGGCAGCGGGCGCGGCGACCGCGAGCTCCTCGGGAGCTCGGGCGTGACGGCAGGGGCGACCTACGACATCCGTACGACAAGGAGGGACAAAGGGGTTGGACGGGCGGCTCACTGGGATCCAGTAGTGGTGCAAAGGCGGGCTCGGGGAGGATCGACGGTGCCGAAGTCAGGGACAAACGGCGACGTCTGAAGGGGGAAGGAGAGCTCGATCCCTGCAGTGTGGGGCTCTCTGGCTTGGTCTCATGGGTCCAGAAGACGAAGCAGACCATGGCGGGGCAGAGGGGCATGTCCTCAGGCGCCGGGAAGGAGGGTAGCCACACCGGCAAGGGCAACCATGGCGACGATGGCGTCGGGTGCAGCTGGATCTGGAGGAGGGGGTGTAGCGCGAGGGAGAGAGAGGATAAGGGGGTGCGCGAGGGCAACTGGGAGGGGACGAGGGGGGCCCGAGGCATCGGGGGATCTTATCCCCTCCCCGTCGGCACCGGCGAGGCGGTCGGGGGCAACCATGCCCCTGTAGCAACCGCACCACGAGAACAGGAGGAGAAGGAGACTGGTGGGGGTAGGTGGGCTGGCTCGGGTGGGGGTGGGCCAAGGCCCAGGGGGAGTCAGGGGCCTTTCTTTTTTTATTTAGTTTGCATTTTCTTTTCTTTTTCTTTTTCGTTTTCTGTTTTCTATTTAGTTTTATTCTACTTTTACTTTTTTTAAATAAAACCTAGACTCTAAATTAGTACTATTAAATATAGGGCGACGCTAGGCATCGGCCGGAGGATGGCGCAAAAACATCCACCCCCTCTGGGCCCGTCCGATAGACACGTAATTAGCCGTCAAATTTCCCACAAACGTGCGCATGCCGAATTGCAACAAACCGGTTGTTGCACTTCGCCCTCTGCAACAAGGGCTTTGTTGCAAAACCACCCAAAGCGCAATTTCCTTCCAAATAAAAAACTTTGGAACATAGAAGATATTGCAGAAACTTTTGCATTAGAGATGATATTGCAAAAACTTTGTCGCCCTATTGAGCACCACTTTTGCAACATAGTGGATGTTGCAGAAATATTTCTGCAACAAAGGTGATGTTGCAAAAAAGAGTCAATGTCGTTAAGCACCACCATCATCCGCCGCAGCGGTTACAAGAGTTTAGCTATGTTGCCTTCATTGAGCACCATCGTCGATCGCTGTCGCCGTTTCCAACACCGCAGTTGTAGTAAAAAAGCCACAATACAATTCCTGACCTCAACCGCCATGGCCATGGACAAGCTCACACTCGGTCGGCCCCTTCCTCCTCGCTCCGCTCTACGCGTGTGCCCCTAGCCGCAGCTGTGTGCCTACAGTGTAGCACACGCACGCGTGTGAGCTCGGGCTAGCACCCAGCATGTGAGCTCCACCTATCCATTGCCGCTGCAGGTGTGTGGCTGAGAAGAAGAAAGAGGCTGGGATAAGACTAGAAAAGGGAAGGAGATAAGGTGAAGAAGATAAAGTTCGTGGGGGCCCACAGGGACACGTGTAGCAAATAGAAGGCGGCGGATGCGCGTGTGTTTTCAGCTGGATGATTGATAGCATTTTCCTTAAATATACCCCCTCCATATTTAGTTTGAGGTTCAAATAAATTAGTTCGGTATTTTACAATTTAAAAGGCAATTAAATTATTATCTAGGCCATTTTCTTGACTAGTTTAAGGCATTTAAATACTTTGCAAAAATGTTGGTTCACCACCATAATTAGTTATGGAATATTTGCCAAAATACGAACATTTTAATTTGCATGTTTGACAAATTTGAATTTTGGACTTCAATTTGAATTTGAATTGAATTATGATTTGGATCAAGCGAGGATTAGCAACAGCAATGTGGTGACATGGCACCATTAACTTTGGATTACTATAGCTTAATTATTCGGGCGTCACAATAGCCCCCAATACTACTCATAGATTCATCAAAATAAGCAAACAACACACGAAAAACAGAATCTGTCAAAAACAGAACAGTGTGTAGCAATCTATAGCTTTCGAATACTTTAGTAACTCCAAAAATTCTGAAAAATTAGGACGGCCTGAGAAATATGTATATTGATCTACTGCAAGTGGAGTGGGTATTTGATCGCTCTTTGGTAAAAAAATGAAAATTAATTTCATGAGCGTAAAAGTTTATGTTTTTCAGCAGGATCAAATCAACTATCACCCAAGAAGATCCTAAAGGCTTTACTTGGCACAAACACTAATTTAAACATAAAAACACATCTAACCAGAGGCTAGATGATTTATTCAAAGCAAAACATGACCTAAAAAGCAAGAACAAAAATAAAATTGAGTGGCCTCCCAACAAGCGCTACTCTTTAAAGCCATTAAGCCAGGCATCTACAATTTTAATGATGCTCGCACGAAAGATAGCAATTGAAACACGAAGGGAGCGTCATGAAGCATATGAAAATCACATCTAGGTCATCTCAACATAAGCAAACAAATTATCAAGACAAGCAAAAATTAGCATATGCAAGGAAGGAGAAAGAAACAATAGCAATCTCAACATAACGAGAGGTAATTTAGTGACACGAAAATTTCTACAACCATATTTTCCTCTCTCATAATAATTACATGTAGTATCATAATCAAATTCAACAATATAGCTATCGCATAAAATTTTCTCTTCATGATCCACATGCATGCAAAGTTGACACTCTTCCAAAATAGTGGGATTATCATAAAATGAAGTTATGAGCTCTCTGTACCCACTTTTGTCAAAAAAATGCATAACATTGAACGTTATCCAAATATGTGGGATCTAAAGTTGACACTCTTCCAAACCCAATTTCAATATTATTGCAAACATTATTATCAATCTCATATTCATCATGTGGCTTAAATAAACTTTTAAGATTATAAGAAGAATCACCCCAATCATGATCATTGAAACAAGTAGACATAGAAAAATTAGCATCCCCAAGCTTAGGGTTTTGCATATTATTAGCACAATTGATATTAATAGAATTTATAATAACTTCATTGCAATTGTGCTTTTTATTCAAAGATCTATCATGAATCACTTCAGAAAGCACATCATCATAATTTTCAGATTCATGGATTTCAAGCAAAACTTCATAAAGATAATCTAGTGCACTCAACTCACTAGCAATTGGTTCAACATAATTGGATCTCTTAAAAAGATTAGAAAGTGGATGAGGATCCATAAGTTTTGGTTCTGATTTGCAATAAACACACAATTATACCAAGCAAACGAGCAAACAATCCAAGTAAGACATAAGGGCAAATGAAAAAAGATGAACAAAAGAGAGGCGAAGAAAAGGCGATGGTTTTCGAAAATCATTTTAGAACTGGGTGTTGGGGATATAACTATTGGGTTAACCCGCCCAGGATGGGCCGGGTTAAGTCCCTAGCGGTTCATCAAGACAAAGCCCATGAAGATACTTAAGACGGTAGCTCATTATGCAAACTCATCAAGTGCCTGGAGCCCAAAGGCGACTTAAGGCCCAAACAAGTGTAAACCGCCATATATGTGTAACTTGTATTATAAGGCATGTGCAGTTAGTCACCGAGCCGGACATGTTGTTTATGAGCCGGCCGGGACTCTATAAGTCGTCGGGCGTCGGCCTGTGTATATAAAGGGACGACCCGGCGACGACTTAGGACAAGAAACAACAGATCGAAAGCTAGGTTAAGCGTATTCGCTCCCTGGTAATTGAAACATAAGCAATAACACCTCAAACTGGATTAGGACTTTACCTTCATCGCAAAGGGCCAAACAAGTATAAACTCTTTGTGTCCTTTGTCCTGTTTAACCCCTTTAACCTAACCCTGTTGCGATGGCTCCATGACTAAGTCCTTTTGCTAGGACATCTAACGTGACAATTCCATGACAGTTGGCGCCTGCCGTGGGGCCAGCGCACAGTGGTTTCAAGTTCTTATAGGGCAGCTTCGAAGGGATTAAGGGATACATTGTGGGCCGGGTGACCAAGCCTCGTCGTGGCAAGCTCTACATCGACGATGCAGGCTGGGGCCCCGAGGCCGGCTCAATCGAGTACGGGTACCGGGTCCCCTTCGGCGGAGTCCATGTCTTCATCGGCAAGATTGGCAAACCGGGCACTGAGCCAGACATCTGCACCGACATCATCAAGACGTCTCAGCGTGCATGACCCGCCCAGGTTCAACCCACCATGAAGCGCGCCTTTGTTGGATTCATCCATGGGTCGTAATTTGAGGAAGGATCTATATATGTACGATGGTGAGACGCCCATCTATTCTAATGGTGAGTCGTCCATGGGCGAGACTACATCGTTGTATCAACTGCAAGATGGCAGGCTTGGGGGCTATTGATGGCGATAGTATTCCAGACCCCTGTGAGCCGCCGAACCGAGTCGCAATTTTCATGGCTGGTACACAGCCAGGGCAGAATTCTACGACTGCGGCAGCAATGATTTCCGGGTCAGCAGCGGCAACGGCGGCTGGGGAAGGAGGCCCTGTGCACCCGCGGCTCAGGTCTTGTCCGGCTTATTAGACAGTTTGACAACATTATTAATAGTAGAGGTTAACCCGGCAGATCAAGATCAGCATAACACGGAAGTTGCAAAACTGCAAGATCAGATAGCCCAAGTCAAGGAGGATCCGGCGGCTGAGGACACGAGGATGACAGCGGAACGAGCTGCTCTAGATGTTCAGGCACAACAAATTCAGGCAGAGTCTTTCCGGCTCATGTTGGATCAGAACCCCTCAAATGAGGTGATGAGGAGGAGGCACCGGAGTCGTCTGCCTACGGATTGCGAGGCGAAGAACCTCTTCAACACACCTGGTGCAGGGACCAGTGACCCACCAGAAGTAAACTGGGCGGTAACCATGCCTAGAGCTAGAGCGTCGGTTCAGCCATGCGTGATGGATCCGCTTCG
This sequence comes from Triticum dicoccoides, assembly GCF_002162155.2. Lineage (NCBI taxonomy): Eukaryota > Viridiplantae > Streptophyta > Magnoliopsida > Poales > Poaceae > Triticum > Triticum dicoccoides. The sequence goes on along the minus strand of NC_041390.1, from coordinate 67,151,029 downwards.
TCTGAATAATATCCCACCGCAACATGTGCCGATGCCGTCAGGTCATTATTCTAACGCTTTGGATAATATGATCGCTGCGGCGTCGCGATTGGCGGCTCTCCCAGTGGAAGGCGATTCTCCAGCTGCGATTGAAACACGTAAGGCTAGGGAGCTTCTTCAGACTGCATTGGTACAGCAGGAGGCTTATTCTTATAGTCGTGAGAGGATTAACTCAACCACTCGCCCAAGCCGGAGTTATAGCAGACACATTGATTCACCAGCCGTTTCAAGCAGTGACAGACACAGTAACCCACCCGTCGAAGTAATGGGCCATGGGTAGGCTAACCCAGGCCCAGAACCTTTCAAGGCATCAGGGCAGGCTGCACCCCTCAAGACCTCAGGACGAAGAGCCGCCTTCTGAGAGTCGGCTGCGAGGCAGCCAACTGCCCACTCGCGGCCAAGTCCCAGGGACGACTTCAGGATGAGCCGACTCCTGACTGGCGACTTCTAGAGAAGTCGGCCTTGGGGAGTCGGCCCGCGACGCCAACAACCCCCATGCCCTCATAAAGAGGGACGCGACAGGGAGTGGCCACAGTAAGGTCCACTCCCACCCCTTTTCCAAGGGCAGGCGTGGCTACAATACGCCGTACCCGCGGAGATCTCCGCGGGGCGCGACACTGTTGCCATGCCGGCCCTGACGTCAGCCCCAGAGGGCGGAGTCCTGTGCCCACGACGGCCTGCCGGTGAGACCCAGGGACGACGGGTCCCACTAGTCGGCGGCCATACGGAGGACGGCGAGAGTGCCACCAGTCGGCCTGGTTGGGAGTTGGCCCCTAGAAGTCGGCCGGCCCCTCCCACGGGCCCCACACGCCATTAACCAGACATGACAGGGAGTGGCCACAGTGATCGCCCGCCAGACGGTGGGGCTGTCACCATGACCCCATGACCGAGCCCGCGTCATTAGAGGCACGACTACAGTAACCTATGTCCGGCAAGACCCGCCCGCGGCGGACGCGGCCTGTCGGCTCCGTAACGAGCCAGTCGGCAGGGCCCACCAGTCGGCGGGCCCCAAGAGTCGGCGGATAAGACGGCGGCCAGAGAGACTGACGGCTGGGCCCGCGTCCAGCCAGATTACCATTGTACCCCTGGGGGGTAGGCCTATATAAACCCAGAGGGCACCCATGCAAAGGGTGGGAATCCATTAGCACTAGACCAGATCATACAGGAAGGAGAGAAATAGCCTAGCCTTCTCCTACCACCAGGAAACAGCTCAAGGAGCAACCGTGTACACACTTTTGCCATAGTGATCATGCGGAGACCCCGCAGAGCAGCAGTAGGGGTATTATCCCCACGGAGAGCCCCAAAGTTGGGTAAGATTCGCCGGCGTGCATGCCTTCGCCTTATCCCGTTTCTAGGCACCGGCGACGTTCTACTCACCCCCACCATGATAAGCCATCCTTTGGCATATGTCGCACTCAACCCCCGACATTTGGCGCCCACCGTGGGGCCTGGTGCACCGTCGTCCGGAGACCTGCTCTGGACGGGAACCCTTTTCCTCCCTGGCGAGCACAGCCAGCCCGGCACGCCAGACGGAGTTTGCACTGACGCGCTGCATGGCGTTGAGATCGCCTGTGTAGCCAGCTGCCTCACCGATCTTGTCGACGAGGTTCGCCTCTCCGACGAGCCTCCATCCGACACAGGCACGGCCGGCCCCGAGAGCCTCCTTGCGGGCCTCCTTGACCAACTCCACGTCACCGGCGAGCCTGCTGTGTACTTGGAGTCTGTAGGCTCCACCGATCCGATGCTGGTCGACTCCGACACCGCGTCGCTCGATGCGTTCCCCACCAACGTGGTGGTCTACAATGAGCCGCTCCCTCGCGTGGAGAGCGACGGAAGCACCATCAAGAGGTGCTCGGCATCAGTCATGACGAGCATCCCGGCGGAGGAGCGCATGACCCACTTGGCGCGGCATTGCAAGACCTGACCGCGCCCATTCCAGAAGACGCTGACGCGGAAACGCTGGAGGCGCGCCGCCTCCAGCTCGTCGAAGGCGTGAAGAAGCTGGCTAGCATGAGACGCTTATCAGAAGCCTATCAGCGTGAGATGAATCGCGCTGTGGGTGGCTCACCAGCCCCAGCTGGGCCCAGCCGCCTGGGCGCGGTCCAGCAGCGCGGCGTGGCCATCGCCAACCTATTCGGGGCAAATCGCCCTGTGTACGCCACGCCTGCGGAGAACATTCGAGCCGCCCAGGCGGCGGCGGACGAGCTGGACAACTTTGAGGGTGAAGAGCGCCGCCTGATGACGGAGTGAGTCCAGCGGCTCCTCGACGCGGCTGTCGCGCAGAACGAGGCCGGCTGCCGCACAGAGGCGCCGCAGCGACAAAACGACGACCCGCCTCCACGCAGAGACCAAGGCGCGACATCTCGGACGCTGAATGGCGGCGCCCGAGGAAGGAAAGACAAGTATCCGGCTGTCAGCCACAGTCGAACTCGCATTACCATAGAGCGCGACCAAGACGACCTCCCGAGAGCAGTGGAACAACGGGACGACTGTTCGCCACCTCCTCCTCGCAAGGAAAGGCGAGTCTCCCTGCCGCTTGTTGACTATCCGACTCTCGGCGACCGCCTTGGCCGCCGAGAGGGAGTCGGAGAAAACGACGCCCGCCAAAGGATCGACCGACTTCACCGATCCCTGGCGCTGGAAGAAGAAGACGAGTTGGGTCCGCCTTGTTTCGGGCCCCGCATTCGAGACGAGCCCTTTCCCAAAGGGTTCACGCTCCCAAGAGACACGCCCAAGTACACCGGCTCCGTGAAGCCAGAGGACTGGCTGGTTGACTACTCCACGGCCGTCAATATAGCAAACGGCAACAAGCGTGTTGCCGTATAATACGTTCCGCTCATGCTCCAGGGCACGACCCGGACATGGTTGAACAGCTTGAAGCCCCGCAGCATCAACAGCTAGGTCGACTTCACCGATGCATTCGTCCGCAACTTCACAAGCACGTACAAGCGTCCTCCCAAACCTCGCCAGCTTTCCTTGTGCATGCAAGGCCCCAACGAGTCGACTCGCGACTACCTCACGCGTTGGGCCGACCTCTGGAACTCTTGTGAGGGCGTGCACGAGGTGCAGGCTATCGAGTACTTCAGCGCTGGGTGTAGAGAAGGCACCCTCCTCAAGCACAAGCTCCTTTGCGACGAGCCAGAGACCCTCGACGAGCTGCTGATCATAGCAGACAAGTATGCCATGGCCGACTCCTCCATTAAGGCGGAGATTCAAGTTAGTGCGACTGGCAAAGTGGCCCCTCAGGCTCCTAGAACTCCGGCTGGAGATGCCCGTCGGCGACTGCAGCCAAGCAACCACAAGCACAAGGCCCCGCAGCCGGCTTCCAGCAGCCGGCAGGGGGCGACAGTCAAAGACCAGCAGCCGGATGGACAGCCTCGACCCAAGCGACAGAAAGGCGGCAAGCACAACTGGTTGCCAGCTTTCTCATACGAGCAGACTTTGGATGGTCCTTGCAAGTTCCACAGTGGCGCGAAGCCGTCTAATCACACCACCCGGAAGTGCCAATGGCTCACCAGGATCGCCAAAGGAGACGGTCTCCTACCTCCCCCGCCTGCTGGGCAGCAGCCTCTGCCTCCACCCCAGCAGCCGGATGTCAGGCCAGTCGGCGCAGTACAAGACGAGTACCCCGAAGAGAACGGAGCCTACGTGGTATTTACCAGTGTGGCTGACGATCGATGCAGCAGGCGGCTGCAGCAGCAAGAGGTGAATGCAGTAGCATCAGAGATACCAGAATTCATGCACTGGTCCGAGAAGTCTATCAGCTGGAGCAAAGCTGATCACCCAGAGGTGATGCCGAGTCCGGACTCCTATGCCTTGGTCTTGAATGCCACCTTTGCCACAGATAGACGAGCTGCTCATTTCTCGCGAGTTCTGATAAACGGAGGCAGCAGCATCAACATCCTGTACAAGGACACCATGGAGAAGTTAGGAATCAAGAAAAGATAGCTTCGGAACAGCCGGACTGTGTTCCACGGCATTGTTCCTGGCCTTTCCTGCTCACCAATCGGCAAGATCCTGATTGACGTCCTCTTTGGAGATAAAGATCACTTCCGCCGAGAGTCAGTTTTGTTTGAGGTGGTGGATCTCGAGAGCCCATACCATGCATTACTTGGCCCACCTGCCCTGGCCAAGTTCATGGCGGTCCCCCACTACGCCTACCTCAAGATGAAGATTCCTAGTTCCAAGGGGATTCTGACCGTAGCCGGCGACTACAGGAAGTTGTCTGCCTATGCGACTGAAAGTAGTCGGTTGGCCGAGTCCCTGGTGATCACGGCCGAGAAGCGGCTCCTTGACCGGGTCGTGGCGATGGCCGGCAAGCAGCTAGAGGTGTCGCCTAACCCCAAGGAGTCGGAGGCTGAGGGTTCGTTCAAGCCGGCCAAAGAGACAAAGAAGATACCCCTGGATCTGGAGCACCCAGAGAGGTACGCTGTCGTGGGCGCAAACCTCGACAGCAAATAGGAAGACGAGCTCGTCGATTTCCTCCGTGAGAATCGGTACATCTTCGCATGGTCCCCCAAAGACATGCCAGGTGTACCGACGGAATTCGCCGAGCACAAGTTACATGTCCGATCTGATGCAAAGCTAGTTAGGCAGCCCTTGCGCCGCCTATCAGAAGAAAAGAGAAGAGTTGTCAGAGAAGAGATAACTCGACTCCTAGCAGCCGGCTTCATTATGGAAGTATTCTTTCCAGAGTGGCTAGACAACCCGGTCCTGGTACTGAAGAAGAACAAGCAGTGGCGAATGTGTATTGACTACACAAGCCTCAACAAGGCTTGCCCCTAGGACCTGTTTGCTTTGCCAAGAATTGATCAGGTGATAGACTCCACAGTCGGATGCGAGCTGTTGAGCTTCTTGGATGCATATTCAAGATATCACCAGATCAAGCTGAAACCGGCTGACAGACTGAAGACCGCCTTCATCACACCATTTGGAGCCTTCTGCTACCTAACCATGACATTCGGCTTGAGGAATGGCGGCGCCACCTTTCAGCGTTGCATGCAGAAGTGCCTCCTCAAGAAACTCAGCAGAAATGCCCATGTCTATGTGGACGATGTGGTGGTGAAGACGGAGAAGCGTGGAACACTGCTGGAAGACCTCAAGGAGACCTTTGAGAACCTGCGCCGATTCCAGATCAAGCTCAACCCTAAGAAGTGCATCTTCGGAGTACCAGCCGGCCAACTCCTTGGCTTCCTGGTCTCTGAACGCGGCATAGAGTGCAACCTTGTAAAGATCAAGGCCATCGAGAGGATGGAGGTACCCAGCCGACTGCTGGACGTGCAAAAATTCATTGGTTGCTTGGCATCCATCAGCCGATTCATCAGTCGGCTGGGCGAGAAAGCTCTCCCCTTATATCAGCTTATGAAGAAGACCACTTTTTTTGAATGGAACCACAAGGCGGGCGAAGCCTTTCTCCAGTTAAAGAAGATGTTGACTACTCCACCCGTTCTGGTGGCTTCGACTCCTAAGGAGCCCATGCTCCTGTACATCGCCGCCACCAGCCGGGTAGTCAGCACAGTCATTATAGTGGAGCGCAAGGAGGAAGGCAAGGCACTACCTTTCCAAAGACCGGTATATTACCTGAGCGAAGTACTGTCGACCTCCAAGCAGAACTACCCCCACTACTAGAAGATGTGCTATGGTGTGCACTTTGCCGCCAAGAAGTTGAAGCCTTACTTTCAAGAGCATCCAATCACCATGGTCTGCACGGCCCCACTTGCCGAGATCATCGGAAGCCGAGATGCTTCTGGCCGAGTGGCCAAATGGGCTATAGAACTGGCTCCCTACACCATCTACTACCAGCCCCGCGCCGCCATCAAGTCACAAGCACTGGTCGACTTCCTCGTCAATTGGGCCGAGACCCAGTACCTACCACCAGCGCCCGACTCCACCCATTGGCGGATGCATTTCAATGGCTCCAAGATGCGCACTGGCTTGGGAGCCGGCGTTGTCCTCACTTCTCCTAAAGGCGACAAGCTCAAACACGCACTGCAAATCCACTTCGCCGCCTCCAACAACGTCGCCGAATACGAGGCGCTCATTCACGGGCTCCGGCTTGCCAAAGAACTTGGCATTCGCCGGATCCTGTGTTATGGCGACTCGGACTTAGTGGTCCAGCACTCGTCCGGCGACTGGGACGCCAAAGATGCAAACATGGCGAGTTACCGTTTCCTCGTGCAGCAGCTCAGTGGATATTTCGAGGGGTGCGAGTTCCACCATGTGCCAAGAAACGACAACGACCAAGCAGACGCCCTGGCACGAATCGGCTCTACCCGCCAAGCAATACCATCCGGCGTCGCCCTTCAGCGCCTCCTCAAGCCGTCTGTCAAGCCTTCACCAGAATCAGACTCCATCTTTGTGCCGGCTCCCCCCGAAGAAGTCGGATCCGACTCCAGAGCCCCAGCAGATGGTACGAGGATTTTGGCAGATGGCTCCAAAGCCGCCACAGTCGAAGCCGACCCAAGGACTGCAGGACCCGGCACGGGGACTGCGGCGGCCAGCCCGAAGACTCCAGAACTCGGTCCGAGGGCTGTACCAATCGGCCCGGGGACTTCATTAATCCAGCAAGCGATTGCTGACTCCAGCCCGCCGCCTCCCAGCCCAGCCGCCCTCGTCCAAGTCGCAGTTCTGGCAGTCGAAGAAATAGCAGCACCCTCATGGGCCTAGCCCATCCTCAAATTCCTATTGAGCAAAGAGCTGCCGACTGATGAGACCTCAGCTCGGCAAGTACAACGCCGAGCGGCAGCCTACACCATAGTCAACAGAGAGCTGGTCAGGCGCAGCGTCACTGGTGTCTACCAACGCTGCGTAGAGCCAGAGCAACCCCAAGCAATTCTCAGAGAAATCCATCAAGGCGAGTGCGGCCACCATGCGGCTTCAAGAGCACTCGTCGCCAAAGCCTTCCGACACGGTTTCTTTTGGCCAACGGCCTTAGAAGAGGCCAAGGAATTGGTCCAAAAATGCAAAGGCTGCCAGAAGTTCCGCTCCAAGCCGCATTAGCCGGCTTCTGCACTCAAGACCATCCCCATTGCCTGGCCCTTCACAGTTTGGGGCCTAGACATGGTGGGACCATTCAAGACAGCACGAGGTGGCTTAACTCACTTGCTTGTCGCGGTGGACAAGTTCACCAAGTGGATAGAAGCGAAGCCAATCAAGAAACTGAATGGTCCGACTGCTGTGACTTTCATCTCCGACATCACAATTCGGTACGGCGTACCACACAGCATCATCACCGACAACGGCATGAATTTTGCCAAAGGCGCCTTGGCCCATTTCTACGCGACACAGGGTATCCGACTGGACCTAGCGTCCGTCGCCCATCCACAGTCAAACGGCCAGGTGGAGCGATCAAACGGCCTCATCCTGTCCGGCATCAAGCCCTGAATGGTCGAGCCTCTGGAGTGCTCGGCTGGCTGATGGCTCGATGAGTTGCCAGCCGTCCTCTGGAGCCTGCGCACGACTCCAAACAAGTCAACCGGCTTCACACCTTTCTTCCTCGTCTACGGTGCTGAAGCCGTCATCCCAACGGACATAGAGTTTGATTCCCCGTGAGTCACCATGTACACCGAGGAAGAAGCAGAAGAAGCACGTCAAGACGGCGTCGATCTCCTGGAAGAGGGCCGGCTGTTGGCACTCAGCCGGTCCAGCATCTACCAGTAGAGCCTGCGCAGATACTACAATAGGAAGGTCAGGCCGAGATCTTTCCAAGAGGGCGACCTTGTGCTCCGACTGATCCAGCGAACAGCCGGCCAACACAAGCTGTCGGCGCCTTCGGAAGGCCCCTTCATCGTCAGCAAAGTACTGGGCAACGACTCCTACTACCTGATCGACGCTTAGAAGCCCCGAGCATGCAAGAGGGACGACTCCAGCAAAGAGACAGAGCGGCCATGGAATGCAAATCTCCTCCAAAAATTTTACAGTTAAAGGCAGTATGTACCATGCTACCTTTTTGTATTAAAAGTACCAAGACTTTGGGCCCCCCAAGAAGAGCTCGGGACTGCCCTCTTTTATCTATATGATAAGAATTATGCCTTCGAGTATATTACTCTTTGTTATGCCGCTTGGCATCGGGTTCGACTAGTCGGCCCAGGGACTTGTCGCCTTGCGCTATGAAATGCTTCCTACAGCCGGACAAGTAGTGTGTGGCGCCTAAGCCGTCTCCTGTCAGAAGCCGCAGCTCACAGAGCGACTGTCTGGTGGGCGGGAGTAAGGAAGAATGGGTGTCCACATGAAAAATGGCTAAGGACTCAAAGCATAAACATAGCTTAAAGCCGGCTTCCAGCCTTTTTTTGCAAACCGACTCTTGAACAATCGGCTTGCCGCCTTCTATCCGACTTACTAAACAACTCTAAAATGGCTAAGTACCTGCCTTCCCAAAGTGACCAAGAATTTGATCCAGCAGCAGTCCGCAGAGCGGCTGTCCGACTGACAAAAACGGCAACGAAGGGAAGGCGGCAAAAGAAAAGGCCAAAAGAGCTATGAGCAAAGATAGAAGTCGGATGAGTATTTACATAACAAAGGCCCTTGGCCGAATCTTCGAGCAGAATTTCAAATACACCCCGCGGGTGGAATTGTGTGAATTAACAAGTTCTTCAAAGACTATTTAAACAGATAAAACAAAGATAAGGCGGCAGCCTAGGAGGCGGCAGACGGGTTCAGAGGATCGGAGGAGACGGCGGTGTTGGATGTTGGGGCGGCCGGCTGGGCGGTCTCGGCTTGATCACCTCTGGCGGCAGTCGGCTCGGGCGGGCACGGCTCGTTGCTGGAAGCGCGGTCGAGCTGAGGCTGGCCGTCCGCTCCGTCTTCCGGTGCCTCTGTCTCGCTTCCATCCTCCGCCTTGTCTTCCTCCTCGACACTGGAGCCGACCACCTCCGTCGAGTCCTCGCTATAGTCTGGGTTCATCCCAAACCACTCTGGTGGTACCTCCCCGCCGTCTTCAGCCCGCTCGGGGTCAAAGATGCTGGTGTCGGTGTACTCGGCGATCGTCGCCGCACGCTTGACAAGGGCGTCTTCCGCGGCTGCTAGCTCCGGCTGGGCCTCTGACCGGAGTGTGGCCAGCCGGTCTAGGTCCAGCCCCGAATACCACACCTTGACAAATTCCAAGGCTAGGCGCGCTCCAGCGTGGGCCGAGGAACCCTTCTAGGCCTCAAGACGGCCAGCCGCAACCTCTAGCCAGTCGGCAGTCTGACTGGGGGTGCGCGGAGCCTGCACGTCTGGCCACAGGGCGGCGATCGCTTGGGCGCCGACACGTTGAAGCCAGTGCAGCATCCGGTGGGCCGGCCGCAGATGAGCCCCAATGCTCAGAATATGCTCGTCAAGGGTCCGGTGGCATCGGCGGCGATCTCCGCGCCATCCGCCCTCCGCTCCTCGCGGTCAGCCTCGATAGCTTGAATGGCGGCCTGCGAGTGGCCGGATAAGAAGTCTGCCAAGACGGAAAGAATGAAGAACAAGTCAAAAAAACAGAAGTCGGCTCGACCTACAGTTGGCGGCTCGAAGAAGAAAAGCAAAGAATCTCACCGTCGACGAGGTCCTCGATCTCGTGGAAGCCGGAGGCCAGCATTGCCTCCTTGTCAGTCCAGGAGGAGCACTCGCTCATGAACTCGTCCAGGAGGGCGGCCTCCGCCTCTTCTGCCTCCTCCTGCGTCTTCTTAAGCAGCTCCTTCCGCTCTACCAATTGTGCGGCTAGTAGATCGCGCTCTGTGGCGAGCTTGCTGCACTCCTCCCCCTTAGCACGCAACGCGGTGTTGGCTTCGCTCAGCTGCTGTTGAAGAGTGGCGTTGGCCTCTGAAGAGAACGAAGAAGGAGGGTGTTAAGCCATCAAGAAAGAAAGTCGCCGGGGAGATCCGGCCCGACTGCTCCGCAGTCGGCCCGAATCTCGGGGACTACAGCCCGCAGGTGCGCCAGCGCGCCCCCGCAAAGAATAAAAAGGACTCACTCCGGCTCTCCGACAAGTCAGTGGTCCGCTTGCCCAGCTCTTCAACGTTGCGGTTGAAGGCGGTGACACGGAGGTTGTGATAGTCCTGTGACAAGTTTTTCAGACAAAAGTCAGTACCTAGAACTCGCCAATTGGAGTTCCGGGCCGCCTGCTCAGCAGCCGGCCCGAAACTCGGGGACTACACCCAGTGGGTGCGCTGGCGCGCCCCCACATAGAGAACAAGAAAACAAAGACAAAGGAGAAACCATACCCGGATGGCTGCCCGCGACATCAGGTGCGCCTTGGTGCAGTTCTGGATAGCGTCACTCTCAGCTCGCAGCTTTGTCTGGACATCCAGAAGTGCCTGGTTCAGCGGCCCATGCCGCCTCCTCGCACCCACCCAATGGGCACGGCGCTTGTCGCTTCGGCGTCTGGGATCGTCGAGCTGGCGGTGCCGGTCTCCTAGGGGCGTGGCGCCGAAGTCGCCTTCTCAAGACGGCGGCGTGTTGGCGAGCCGACTTGAAGGAGTAACCTTGCCACGGCCTCATCTTCAGTCGGCGGCAAGGGCGGGCCCGCCGGTTGTTTGCCTTGCGCGCCCCTAGACGGCGGCGGGGGCGGCGGTGGCGACACAACCACGTCCGGCATGGAGGCATCGCCGCCGCTTCTCTCCATGATCGGGAGCTCGCCGCCGGCTTCCCCTAACTGCCCCGTGAACTCCGGGAGCGGCGATGCAGAGTTTAGAGGGGTGACGAACACTGCTGGCTGCCGATGCGCGACTTCCTTAGCCTGCCGCCTTGCCGCGACGGCGGCCTCGGCCTCCTCCAGCTTTTTCAGGGCGGAGGCCTCCGCCTTCTCGGCCTCCGCTTTCTCCCGGCGGACGGCCTCTTCCTCCTCGCGCTTCTCCTGCGTGTTCTGCTCCATCGCCTCTCGGAGGTCGGCGGCGGGGTCAATCCACTGAGTAGTGGCAGACGTCTCCGCCGAACCCATAACGGAGGCGGCGGCAACCCTCTCAAGAGTGAGGGGAGCCCTGAAGTGAGGGAAGCATATGAAAGACTCAGACAAGATCAACAAAGAGAAAATAAAGATAAGGGACAGAGGCGCTTACGCAGAGACCAGCGGCGGCTTCTTCACTTCCTTGCGGAAGCGGTTGGCTTTCGCGGCCGCCTCTTCCCGCTTGCTCGCGGCGGCCGCTCCCTTAAACTTCTTCGACCGGCCACCAAGCGTACCCGTCCCGGCCCGGCACTTCTGCGCGCCGCCTTGAGCATCCAAGACGGCGGAGGAACTCGCGCCTGGCTGGCCAGCCTTTGGCTGGTGACGCAGGGCGACTTCCCCCTCAGCATCGTCATCAGGCCAGTCGGCGAAAGTGGCCATAGGCCTGGAGCCGCCTGCTTCCCCTCCTCCTCCCTCGGCGTCAGCCTCCATGGCCGCCGCCCCCAAGTCAGGATCGTCAACGTCGCTCTCCGCCTGGTCGGGGACAAACAGACGAGCCGGCCCTGTGGTGCCGGCTGAAGGAGGGACGAGATGGTTCTGATTCAGAACCAAAATAGTCAGACTGGACAAGTCGGACTCGGCAACAAAAGAAACAAAAGAAGAAGGAAGACGACTTACAATAGGCGGGGGGTTGGTGCGTGAGTACGGCTCCTTGCCGAACTGCCAATCCACCGAGAGACCGCAGTTCGCGATGTAGTTCACCGTGTTCTCCACCTCCGCGGGAGGCATGTCCTTGGAGCACATCCGACTCGGGTCCCGATGACCGCTCATCTGGCAGATCAGGTGAGGTCGGCCTTGGAGTGGGAGGACTCGGCGTGCCATGAAGGCGGCCAGCAAGTCGGCCCCGGTCAAGCCCTCCGACTGCGTCAGCACTCGGAGTCGCGCGACGGCGGCGGCACCAGCAGGAGACAACATCTTGGCCCGGTGTGACCAGGTGGGGAGCCTTCCAGCCGGCGCGACGGCTTCGTAAGCCGGCAGGTTGACCCAGTCGCCTTCTGGGCGACGTTCTTCACATAAAAGTAGGACCGCTGCCACACCTTCACCGACTTAATCAGCGCGATGGTGGGAAACGGATTGTCGGCCACTGATCTCCGCATCGCGATAAACGCCCCACACTGGGCCGGCACACCGGCGACGTGTGTGCCGAGCTTGGACTGGAAGAATTCACCCCAGAGCTCGATGGTGGGTTGGACGCCGAGGAAGCCTTCGCACAGGCTGGCGAAGGCAGCCAGCAGCACCACCATGTTCGGAGTAAGGTGGTGCGGCTGGAGCCCGTGGAACTCCAAGAAGGAGCGAAAGAAGCCGCTCGCCGGCAACCCCAGGCCGCGCATAAGGTGCGAGCGGAATATGACCCGCTCGCCCTCCTCCGGCGGCGGCGATATTTCCCCCTCTGGCATGAGGTGGACCCGCACTAAGGCCCTGCCGGGCAGCCGCTGTGTCTTGCGGAGGATCTCGATGTCGGTGTCATCGACCTCGGAGCCGTCCTACACTCCGGAATGCACGACAGGAGGCACGGCGGCGGAGGAAAAGCTCATCGCTACGGGCGCGGCGTGGTTCGGAGCAGCGGCGGCGAGAGGAAGAAGAAGCAAGAAGGAGCGAAAGGGAGTAGGGAGGATGGGCGCGTGTGCTTCGCTACCCCCCTCCCCCCGCCTACTTGTAGGCTCGTGGGCTGAGAAGCCGAGGGGGCGGTCGTGGGATTAATTGCACCCAGGACCCCACGACCCCCACGATTTACCACGTGAAGTTACCACGTGCAATAACCGCGCGGGAACCCCAACCGACCGCACGGCCACAACGGATCCGTTCACATGCCGAGGCACGGTAGTGGCGGGCCCCGCCTGTAGGCCTTATTTGTCGCGCGCGTGGTTGGGCAGACTAGCTCTGCCACGTGGCGCCTCGCGACAGGTCCACAATGGGCGGCCACCGGGAAGCTTATCAGGCACGCCGCCTGGACTCCGCTGCGGCGTTCAAACTTTTTAGGGGCAAGTCCGGCTCCAGCTAGTCGGCTTGATAGAAAATGGCTAGCAATGCCAGATCGAACCACCGGAAGGAAGAAACTGTTGAAGCTCCTCGACATGTCGCCGTCGGTGCCTCACCAGCTTCGGGGACTATTGTCAGAGTAATGGGCACGGGTAGGCTAACCCAGGCCCAGAACCTTTCAAGGCATCGGGGCAGGCTGCACCCCTCAAGACCTCAGGACGAAGAGCCGCCTTCTGAGAGTCGGCTGCGAGGCAGCCAACTGCCCACTCGCGGCCAAATCCCAGGGACGACTTCAGGATGAGCCGACTCCTGACTGGCGACTTCCAGAGAAGCCGGCCTTGGGGAGTCGTCCCACGACGCCAACAACCCCCATGCCCTCATAAAGAGGGACGGGACGGGGAGTGGCCACAGTAAGGTCCACTCCCACCCCTTTTCCAAGGGCAGGCTTGGCTACAATACACCGTACCCGCGGAGATCTCCGCGGGGCGCGACACTGTTGCCATGCCGGCCCTGACGTCAGCCCCAGAGGGCGGAGTCCTGTGCCTACGACGGCCTGCCGGTACGACCCAGGGACGATGGGTCCCACTAGTCAGCGGGCATACGAAGGACGGCGAGAGCGCCACCAGTCGGCCCGGTTGGGAGTCGGCCCCCAGTAGTCGGCCGGCCCCTCCCATGGGCCCCACGCGCCATTAACCAGACACGACAGGGAGTGGCCACAGTGATCGCCCGCCAGACGGAGGGGCTGTCGCCATGACCCCATAACCAAGCACGCGTCATTAGAGGCTCGGCTACAGTAATCTACGGTCGACAAGACCTGCCTGTGGCGGACGCGGCCTGTCGGCTCCGTACCGAGCCAGTCGGCGGGGCCCACCAGTCAGCGGGCCCCAGGAGTCGGCAGATAAGACGGCGGCCAGAGAGACTGACGGCTGGCCCACGTACAGCCGGATTACCATTGTACCCCTGGGGGTAGGCCTATATAAACCCCCAGGGCACCCATGCAAAGGGTGGGAATCCATTAGCACTAGACCAGATCATATAGGAAGGAGAGAGCTAGCCTAGCCTTCTCCTACCTCCAGGAAACAGCTCAAGGAGCAACCGTGTACACACTTTGCCATAGTGATCATGCAGAGACCCCGTAGAGCAGCAGTAGGGGTATTATCTCCACGGAGTGCCCCGAAGCTGGGTAAGATTCGTCGGCGTGCATGCCTTCACCTTATCCCGTTTCTAGGCACCGGCAATGTTCTACTCGCCCCCACCATGATAAGCCATCCTTTAGCATATGTCGCACCCAACCCCCGACACCGCCCCGTGGACATGACCCGGCGCGCGGTGGTGCTAATGCTCAGAATTTGGTGGATCAGGGCAGAGCGCGCCGGGAATCTGAGCTGGCGGCTCAGCAAGGGGCTCATCAACGTTCTCCGGTTTATCCAGCAACTTCGGTGGAGACGGGGTTAACCTCTAGAACCTTGGGAGTGCCATGTTTAGTGTCGTCTTTACACAATATACGTTTGCCCAAGGATTTCAAGGGTCCTCGTAAGGTGCCCAACTACACAGCTGACTTACCCCCTGAAGCATGGGTTGAGAGTTATGAGATGGCAATGGAGTTGGTGGATGTTGACGATGTTGCATGCGCTAAGTACTTCACAATGATGTTGGAAGGGACGGCTCGCACTTGGTTGAAAGGGTTGCTTGCTAACTTCGTTGGATCATGGGCCGAGTTAAAAGCCCGGTTTATCCAGAATTTTAAAGATACATGCAAGCAGCCTATGTCGATTGTGGATCTAGATTCCTGTGTCCAAGAAGAAGGCGAGTCAACAACCCATTGGGTGCGCCGGGTCTCGACTATCCTGCATTCATCAGATCGTATCAATGCCGGCTCAGCAGTCTTGATGTTAGAGAAGAATTGTCATTTATGCCCCTTAAGCAGAAGTTAGGGTAGCTCAAGCGCCACTGCAATGACATGGGGAGCTAATGGCGGCTCTGTTTAAGTATGCCGACTCTGACGGTACCAAGGACCCCGAGTCTGAGGAAAAGCCGGGAAAGGGGAAGAAGAGCAGCTGTAACACAGGGCAGCAGCATAATTTGGTGAGTCATGTTGGCAACGGTAAGCGCAAAGCTGATAATAATTTAGATTTTGTGGCTAACACCAATACGCAGAATAATGGACAACGGCGTAAGGGAAAGCTACCTCCACAGATTGGGGGGGTCAGGTTTTGATCTTGAGCGGCAGCTGAATATGCCCTGTCCAAGGCATGGTACACGGGAAAGGCCATCCACTCACCTCTGGAAGGATTACTTCATTATGAAGGAATACAGAAATTCCAATCTTTTTCAGAACAATCATGGGCCGGACGGCAGAAGCTTACGGCTCTCATGGCCCAGGTTATGGTGGTGGAGGTTCTAGTTTCGGTTTTCAAAGCCAAGGTAATCAAGGTGGTTACAATCAACAGAACAATCAGGGAAATCAGCAGCAGCAGTCTGGTTATTAGAGTAACCGAAGCAGTTAAATAGTGGCCAGTACCACATCTTCACCACAAGTTTATGCGTGCGGGATCAGAAGCTCGATAAAAAGGTTGTAAACGCCGTTGAGCCGGCGGTTCCCTGTTACTTGTGATGGTCTGAGCAGCCCATTGTGTGGAGTCATGAAGATCACCCGCCCGGGTTCATAATCTGGGTCACTTGGCTTTAGTGGTGGCGCCTCAGGTTGGAGGATACAAATTCACCAAGGTGCTCATGGATGGAGGCAGCAGTATCAATATCCTTTACTATGAGACTTTTCGCCGCATGGGATTGACTGACAAAAATCATAAGCCGCCGAATACATTTTTTCATGGTATGGTGCCTAGCAAGTCGGCGTATCCATTTGGTAATATATCTTTGGTGGTTTATTTTGGATATGACTATGATTCTAGATCTGAGACGTTGACCTTTGAAGTGGTTAAAATCAAGAGCCCTTATCATGCTCTGTTTGGGCGGCCGGTATATGCTAAGTTCATGGCAAGGCCTTGTTATGTTTATTTACAGCTGAAGATGCCAGGTTACAAGGGCACTATAACAGTTCATGGGAGTCGCAAGATTGCCTTGGAGTGTGAGGAAGGTGACATTGCTTATGCTGAGTCTGTCTGTGCAACCGATGAGTTAAAGTTTTATAAAGACAATGTTGACCCGGCAGATATGACATCTTTAAAGAAGCCAACCATAGAGCATGACCCTTTGTTGAAGTTTAAGTTGGCAGATGACACCAAGCTAGTTGACTTTGTTCCTGGTGACTGATCCAAGCAGTTCAGTATCAGTGCTAATTTGGATTTGAAATAGGAAAGCATGCTCATCGGGTTCATCCGTGAGAACTGGGACATCTTTGCATGGAAGCCTTCAGACATGCTAGGTGTATCGAGGGTACTCGCTGAGCACACTCTTAATATTGATCCAAAGTTTAAGCCAATCAAGCAATCCCTTCGCCGTTTCAATGAAGTGAGGCGTAAGGCTACTGGTGAGGAGGTCGCCCGGCTCTTGGCGACTGGGTTCATTGTTGAAGTTTTTCACCCCGAGTGGTTAGCTAACCTGGTGCTGGTGCTCAAGAAAAACAGCACATGTCGCATGTGTGTGGATTATACAGATTTAAACAAAGCTTGTCCGGCTGATCCCTTTGCTCCCCCCGTATTGATCAAATTATTAATGATTCGATGGGTTGTGAGCGTCTGAATTTTTTGGATGCTTATTCTGGTTATCATCAGATCGAGATGGCAGTTAAGGACCAGGAGAAGACAGCTTCCATCACTCCATTTGGAGCCTTCTGCTATGTGTCTATGCCTTTTGGGCTCAAGAGCGCCCAACCGACTTACCATCGATGTGTGCAGAATTGTCTTCATAATCAGATTGGGCGCAATGTTCATGCCTATGTGGATGATATTATGGTGAAGTCCAGGAAGAAGGAGACCCCGATTGATGATTTGAAGGAAACCTTTGACAAGCTCCGGGTTTATAAGATGATGCTTAACCCAGCCAAGTGTGCTTTTGGTGTGCCAGCTGGTAAGCTTTTGGGTTTCCTGGTTTCAGAACGAGGTATTGAGGCTAACCCGGAGAAGATAAAAGCTACCACCTCTCTGGCTAAGCCGGCTTGTATCAATGATGTTCAGCGTTTGGCGGGTCGTATTGCGGTCTTAAGTCGGTTTGTAAGCTACTTAGGTGAGAAAGCTATCCCTCTATACCAGATGATGAAGAAGATGGATCACTTTGTCTGGAGTGATGCTGCTAATCAGGCATTTGATGCCCTGAAGAAACAATTGGCTGAGCCGCCAGTGCTTGCTGCTCCTATTGATAAAGAGCCTTTATTGTTATATGTGGCTGCCAATAGCTGAGCTGTCAATGTAGCCATTGTGGTGGAAAGGAAGGGGTCAGGGAAAGAGCATCTGGTTCGACGGCCGGTTTACTACATCAGTGAAGTACTTATTGAGTCCAAGCAGAGGTATCCACATTGGCAAAAGCTGGTGTATGGGCTGTTCATGGCTAGTCCAAAGCTCAAGCAATATTTTTTGGGTCATCCTATCACTGTGGTTAGTTCTGCTCCTTTAGGGGATATTATTCAAAACAGAGAAGCCACAGGTCGGGTAGCCAAGTGGGCCATTGAGCTTGGACCTCATGGTTTAAAGTATGTGCCTCGTACAACCATCAAGTCTCAAGCGCTTGTGGATTTCATCAACGATTGGACAGAATTGCAGATGCGTGAGGAGAATCCAGATAGCACATATTGGACTATCCACTTCGATGGATCCAGGCAATTGGAGGGCTCGAGGGCTGGAGTTGTCTTAACTTCCCCGCGAGGTGATAAATTTTCTTATGTCCTCCGGTTGATGTTCCCCTATACTAATGATGCAGCTGAGTATGAAGCCTGGCTCCATGGTCTTCGGATGGCTAAGGAAATGAACTTAAGCCGGGTGAGGTGTTTCGATGACTCAGGTCTGGTGGCTCAACAAATCTCTAGCACTTGGGACTCTAAGGGTCCACTCATGGCGGCTTATCGTCGAGAGGTTGATGCTATTGCGGGTCATTTCAAGGGTTATCAAGTTGAACATGTTAATTGCATGAAAAATGACGCGGCTGCTACTTTAAGCCGGTTAGGATCTCAGTGTAAGTTGGTGCCACCTAACACTACCTTGGATATTCTACATAACCCTTCTATTAAATTGCCTACACAGGAGGATCTTGCTATCCCTGACCCAGAAGCATAGCTAGTGGCAGCTCTTCATGCTATTCCTGATTGGACAGTTCCATATTTGGCTTATATGACCCGGGGTGAGTTACCTGAGGATGAAACTTTGTCTAGGCAGATAACCCGACGGTCTAAGTCAATGACTATTGTCAATGGAGAGTTGCATCATCGCGATGTTACAGGGGCGTTTCAACGTTGTGTTGCTCCTGAAGAAGGCTGTGAAA
This sequence comes from Triticum dicoccoides, assembly GCF_002162155.2. NCBI lineage: Eukaryota > Viridiplantae > Streptophyta > Magnoliopsida > Poales > Poaceae > Triticum > Triticum dicoccoides. The sequence goes on along the minus strand of NC_041390.1, from coordinate 67,132,674 downwards.
TTCTACGAGAGACTCATGAAGGAGATTGTGGTCATCATGCCGGCAAAAAGCTTTCCGTCATGGGTTTTATTGGATGACTGCTCACGCTGACGCTGAAGATCTAGTCAGTAAATGTGATGGGTGTCAGAAGTTTTCATGTCGAGCCCATGTGCTGGCTCAAGAATTGAGGATGATTCCAATTACTTAGTCGTTTGTAGTCTGGGGTCTTGATATGGTTGGGCCTTTCAAAATGTCCAAAGATAGAAAGACACACCTCCTGGTGGCGGTTGACAAGTTTACAAAGTGGGTTGAGGCAGAGCCGGTCAGTAAATATGACGCGGCGACGGCGGTTCAATTCATCAAAAAGGTCATTTTCCATTTTGGTTTTCCCCATAGCGTCATAACTGGTAATGGCACTAATCTATCCAAGGGTGCTATCGAAGAGTTTTGTCAATCTAAGCATGTATGGCTTGATGTATCATCAATAGCTCACCCCCAGTCTAATGATCAAGCTGAGAGGGCCAATCAAGAGATCCTAGGAGGCATCAAGCCCCAGCTTATGAAGGGTGGCCCATCTTCTTTTATGCTTGGACATCTGTTTGCTAAGTCTGCCGGTTCAAGATCAACTAGCCATGCTTTGGCCCAGGTTAGCGCAGTAAGTGCACCGGCTCTTGCAGCTGATTTTTCAACTCTTCAATCCGTCCAGGAAGCATCGATAGCTTATCCAACATATCCTTGATAAGGGTTGGAGCCGGTTTGTTGTGAGCAGATGCGCAGATAACCTATTGTGCGCCACTATATAGCTGTTTTATGAGTGTATAAGCCGCCTTCAGTTTTTTCCGCATGTCTGAGCCAAGATGGGTAACCCGGGATCCTGTATCATTGAGGATGTTTGTAAGTCGAGAGCACATCATATAACATATGTTCAAAGATTAAGAGGAAGCTATCTTACCAAAAACGGCAGTGGTCATGGCATCGATTTGCTATTTTAAACCGGCAAGCTCTGAAGATACCGGCTCAAGGGCCGCTTCAGCATCTTCAGCCCTCTTCAACAGGGTTGTTTTCTCTGTCTCCCAACCCACTTGTTCATACTTGAAGTTTTCCTTCATTTTTTCCATTGCGGCTAAGGCGCTAGTCAGCTCATCCTTGGCCATGGAGGTTTCTGCTTGTTGAGACTTGATATTCTCTTGAAGGTCGGCGACTTGGGATTCTTTACTGTTAAGCTCAGTCTACAAAAGTAAGAAGTAAATAAGACGACAATGAATTTATTTGAAGTCCCACGCACAATACAAGTATTATACTTGGCACTTGGGGGCTAATGTCTATTGGTTCTTCAAACATTGTGAAGTCCCCGATACAACAAAAGTATTATACTTGGCACTTGGGGGGCTAATGCACATTGCTCTTGAAACATGGCTTTATTTGCTGACCCAGATAAATGATGATGATCTGGCTTACGAAGGTTATGACTGGAATTATGGATTTCTATAAGATGATTAGTCTCGACTTAACATATTTGTTAAGTCGACCCTTGGGGTCTACGGACGCAATGTTCATTCTTGCTGAGCTAACAAGTCCCGACTCAACATATTTATTAAGCCGGCCCTAGGGGGCTACAGATGAAAAGTTAAGGCACTGGTATAAAAAAGTCCCAATTTATATTTGCAAGTATAAACCGGCCCTTGGGGGCTACTGGAGTTGATCTTTGCAGTTAATTATAGTTTAAAGCACATGTTACTCTAGTCATGTCCAATAAACTTGGCGGCTAAGGAAGAATATTCATGTAACAAGGAATTGCAGTGTTTACCTCATAGTGCTCCTTCATCAGATTCACTAAGCCGACTTCAAAGTCACGGCTGGTGTACATGCGATTTAAGTAACCGGAATGGAGGTCTTGAGCACTGAAATGAGTATAGCTCTCCAATTTTGCCTTACATTTTCCTTTGTCTTCAGCAGAAATTTCTTCTTTCGCACTATGCTAAGATAAGACAATAGGTTGACCCAGACCTGTGAATCCAACGTCGGTGACAATAACATCATCAGTCTTTTCCTCAGCAGGCTTAATTGGTCCTGGCGACTTAGAGAGAACTGGCTCAACATCCATATCATCTGGAGAAACTCCATGATCTTGTGGTGGAGGATCATTAAGGGTGGCATCAGCAATTGGGCTAGCAGGTTCTGATTGTTGCTTCTCCGGCTCAGACAGATTGAGATCGTCGGCCGGCTTAGTTAGCTTGGCTTTCTTGCTAGGCTTGGCTTGGCCCCTAGGAATAAGAAGTGTCAAGAGGTCAGTATAATTAATAGAGCATAAGGTATGAATGGTTAAAAGGTATCCTTACCCAGGTATAGTTTTAAAAGCTGGGATCTCAGTCCCCGTTGACTCGCCAGAGGAGGAATGAGGAGTCCCCTGATAGTTTGAATCAAATGGGTTAAGAGGTTGTCGGAAAAAACCCGCCATGGGATAAAGTATATCGGTAGCAAGAAAGACCTCTGGGCGGGGCTTGCGAACCGGCGTATTTCGTAAGCCGGAGGAGGCGATTTGTCCACCGCTATGCCGGGTAACTTGGGGGCTTCGTGTTGTTGTTTCTTTAAAATAAAGTTGTGATCCAAGTGAGCTAGAGGGTGAGAACATCTTACTTTCTGGCTTGCTTGTCGGGATTTTAGTGTTGGCAGAGGTTCTGAGCCGGAAGGAAGAATAATTACCTGCACGGCTGGTCTCTGCGTCGTCCTGATAACAATCATTGTCAATGAGATGTATAAAAAAGGAGCCAAGAGAGTTGAGTTCTACCTCCGACTCATCATCATTGTCAGTGTCAATGCTTAAACGGCGGGCATGGTGGTCTTCTTGGTAGATTTTTTGGTCGCCAGAGTTTGGGTACAAGCCAGTTTGGCCGGCTTATCCTATGTTTTCCTCTTCCAAAATGGATCATCAGCCTGTTAAGATTAAAAATATCATAAGTAGACATCAAAATATGGATTAAGCATAAGATGTTCAATTCTTACTGCTGGCGGCTTGTTGAAAGTACAGAACGAACTAAGTCTGGTTTTGCTGCACTCCTTCACAGATTCATTCAGCAATTTCTTGGTGGCTTCAGTGATTTCCACATCAGACAGTTGAATGTTACAATGGAGTTAAGGATCGTTCACGTTACTAGTGTATTTGCACATTAAGCCGGGGCGACGGCTTGATGGCAAGATACTCCAAGATAGCCAGCACCGGGAAAAGTCGACGCCAGTTAAGCCGTTGGCCATAAAGGCTCTGAGCTTTGAAAAGGCTGGTGCATATTTGGCCATTCCCTCGCATTGAGCCGTTGGGGGAGTGGATGTGTGTTGCTAAGTCGGTGTTCACAGTAACCCGACAGAGGATTCTCACCAACTGGAGATGTATCTTAACAATAGAACCAAGTTTGGTTCCAGTCTTTGGGGTGACTATGCAGTTTAGCATGGGGAAAGCTGACTTCGTTCCTCTTCTGAATGGATACTCCAGCAAGTTCTTGACATGGCCCATCGACAAACTCTGTTTGGTGGTTCAAGTAATAGAATTCCCAGAATAAATCAACTGTGGGCTCCTCTTGAAGATAAGCTTTGCAAAATACTTGGAAGTTGCAGATGTTGGTGATAGGTCTCCAATGTATCTATAATTTTTGATTGCTCCATGCTATTATATATTCTTTTTTGGATGTTTAATGGGATTTATTATACACTTTTATATTATTTTTGGGACTAACCTATTAACCCAAGGCCCACTCCAAATTGCTGTTTTTTTTGCCTATCTCAGTGTTTCACAGAAAAGGAATACCAAACGGAGTCCAAACGGAATGAAACCTTCAGGAGCGTGATTTTTCGAACAAGCGTGATCCAGAGGATTTGGAGTGGATGTCAAGCAACCAACAAGGTGGCCACGAGGTAGGGGGCTCCCTACTCCCCTTGGGAGCACCCTCCACCCTCGTGGGCCCCTCGTGGCTCCACCGACCTACTTCTTCCTCCTATATAGACCTACGTACCCCGAAAACATCCAGGAGCACCACGAAAACCTAATTCAACTGCCGCAACCATCTTAGGGACTTTTCCGGCGCTCCGCCGGAGGGGGCATTGTTCATGGAGGGCTTCTACATCAACACCATAGCCTCTCCGATGATGTGTGAGTAGTTTACCTCAGACCTTCGGGTCCATAGTTATTAGCTAGATGGCTTCTTCTCTCTCTTTGGATCTCAACACAAATTTCTACTCGATTCTCTTGGAGATCTATTCGATGTAATCTTCTTTTGCGGTGTGTTTGGCGAGATCTGATGAATTGTGGGTTTATGATCAAGATTATCTATGAACAATATTTGAATCTTCTCTGAATTCTTTTATGTATGGTTGCTGATCTTTGCAAGTCTCTTCAAATTATCAATTTGGTTTGGCCTACTAGATTGATCTTTCTTGCAATGGGAGAAGTGCTTAGCTTTGGGTTCAATCTTGCGATGCTCGATCCCAGTTACAGTAGGGGAAACAACACGTATTATATTGTTTCCATCGAGGATAAAAAGATGGGGTTTATATCATATTGCATGAGTTTATCCCTCTACATCATGTCATCTTGCTTAAAGAGTTACTCCGTTCTTATGAACTTAATACTCTAGATGCATGCTGGATAGCGGTCGATGTGTGGAGTAATAGTAGTAGATACAGGCAGGAGTCGGTCTACTTGTCACGGATGTGATGCCTATATACATGATCATGCCTAGATATTCTCATAACTATGCTCAATTCTATCAATTGCTCGATAGTAATTTGTTCACCCACCGTAATACTTATGCTATCTTGAGAGAAGCCACTAGTGAAACCTATGGCCCCCGGGTCTATTTTCCATTATACAAGTTTCCAATATATTTTATTTTGCAATCTTTACTTTCAATCTATATCATAAAAATACCAAAAATATTGATCTTATTATTATTATCTCTATCAGATCTCACTCTTGCAAGTGGCCGTGAAGGGATTGACAACCCCTTTATCGTGTTGGTTGCGAGGTTCTTATTTGTTTGTGTAGGTACGAGGTGTCTCATGCGTGGTCTCCTACTGGATTGATACCTTGGTTCCCAAAAACTGAGGGAAATACTTATGCTGCCTTGCTGCATCACCCTTTCCTCTTCAAGGGAAAACCAATGCATGCTCAAGAGGTAGAAGTTGGACACGGAGTTGGGTCCGATGACTTGAGGGTGAAGTTGAAGGAAATGCAGCACATCATGAAAAAACTTTGAGCCGGGTGGACTGAAGTGGTCAGCAAAAACAATTATTTCTCCATCTTTTGGTTGACGAGGAACTTCCCCGCCAAGAGTTCTTCAATGGATGATCTCTTTCTTGGCTAAAGCGCCAGTGGCGACAAAGTGGTTCAACTCTTCTTCGGGAACCCACGAGTTGACCCAATTACAAGACGTGTATGTTTTAGCCATCTTATCAATGATCTGAAAGAAAGGTTATGCCGGTTCAATATTACATGGATAAGCCGGTCTATGATTAACAGGGAAACAATAAAGAAGCATGCATAGATGTTAAGCCGGAGATTGGCATCACAAAGTTACAAGGAACCATTGGCGGCCTAAGAGGGGACTAATGACACCTGGCGGGTTAGTATTTCTGAGTTAAGCTGCCCATACAGATATTGAAAGAGCAGATCTGGGGATGAAAAAATCGCTAAGTGCTGAGAAAAACAGGTTTCACAGATTGATGATATGATTTCGGATCTATCGCACTTCAGTTAATGCAAAAATATTTAGACCTAAAGTATCAGTACTCGAGTAGTTCATAAGATCCAGATCACATTTTTTGTTCAAAAGAAGACATTCTGATAGCGAAAATATGTGCTATGGATACTACCGCGCTGGAAAGAGACCGAGTTTGAATCAAGAATGAATGCTACACCCGATAACAAGGACGAACATCGATGAACTTCATTGAAACCCTAGCGGATCTATGAGGAGAGGAAGAAGGAGAACAAACCAGGGTTGTTGAACAGCGGAGGTGCGCGGATGAAATCTGATCAGAACAGGTCGATGCAACGGCCGTTGTTGGAGTAGAGGCGAAGGTCGACGACGGCGGCAGAGCTCGAGTGCTAGGGCGTCGCAAGGTGGAAGACAAAGACGAAGAGGCACGGGGGGGAGTGAAAGGGACCCCCAGACCTATTTATAAGGCAAAGGTATAAGTGACTGATACGTCTCCAACGTATATATTTAATTTTTTTATTATTCCATGCTATTATATTATCTGTTTTGGATGTTTAATGGGATTTACTAAGCACATTTATATTATTTTTGGGACTAACCTACTAACCGGAGGCCCAGTGCAAATTGCTGTTTTTTTGCCTATTTTAGTGTTTCACAGAAAAGGAATATCAAACGGAGTCAAAACAAATGAAACCTTCGGGAGAGTTATTTTTGGAACAAACATGATCCAGAGGACTTGGAGTGGACGTCAAGAAACAAGAAAGGCCACAAGGCAGGGAGGTGCGCCTGCCCCCTGGGCGTGCCCCCCACCATCGTGGGCCCCTCGTAGCTCCACCGACCTACTTCTTCCTCCTATATATGCTCATATACCCCGAAAACATCCAGGAGCACCACGAAACCCTATTTCCACCGCCGCAACCTTCTGTACCCACGAGATCCCATCTTGGGGCCTTTTCCAGAGCTCCGCCGGAGGGGGAACCGATCACGGAGGGCTTCTACATCAACACCATAGCCTCTCTGATGATGTGTGAGTAGTTTACCATAGACCTTCGAGTTCATAGTTATTAGCTAGATGGCTTCTTCTCTCTCTTTGGATCTCAATACAAAGTTCTCCTCGATCTTCTTGGAGATCTATTCGATGTAATTCTTTTTGTGGTGTTTTTGTTGAGATCCGATGAATTGTGGGTTTATGATCAAGATTATCTTTGAACAATATTTGAATCTCCTCTGAATTCTTTTATGTATTATTTGTTATCTTTGCAAGTCTCTCCGAATTATCAATTTGGTTTGGCCTACTAGATTGATCTTTCTTGCAATGGGAGAAGTTCTTAACTTTGGGTTCAATCTTGCGGTGTCCTTTCCCAGTGACAGCAGGGGCAGCAAGGCACGTATTGTATTGTTGCCATCGAGGATAAAAAGATGGGGTTTATATCATATTGCTTGAGTTTATCCCTCTACATCATGTCATCTTGCTTAATGTGTTACTCTGTTCTTATGAAATTAATAATCTAGATGCAAGAAGGAGTCGGTCGATGTGTGGAGTAATAGTAGTAGATGCAGAATCGCTTCGGTCTACTTGTTGCGGACATGAGTCCTATATACATGATCATGCCTAGATATTCTCATAACTATGCACTTTTCTATCAATTGCTCGACAGTAATTCGTTTAGCCACCATAAATTATGCTATCTTAAGAGAAGCCACTAGTAAAACCTATGGCCCCCGAGTCTCTTTCCTATTACACCTCGACAGTCACTCGCAAAAGTAAGATCTAATAGAGATAGTAAAGTAAATATTTTTTTGGTATATTTGTTGTATAGATTGGAAAGTAAAGATTGCAAAATAGTAAACGAGATGCGATGTAAATAAAAGAGATGTAATATAATAGGAAAGAGACCCGGGGGCCATAGGTTTCACTAGTGGCTTCTCTCAAGATAACATGTATTACGGTGGGTGAAAAAAATTACTACCGAGCAATTGATAGAAAAGCGCATAGTTATGAAGATATCTAAGGCAATGATCATGAATATAGGCATCACGTCCGGGTCAAGTAGACCGAAATGATTCTGGATCTACTACTATTACTCCACACATCGACCCCTATCCAGCATGCATCTAGAGTATTAAGTTCATAAGAATGGGGTAACGCCTTAAGCAATATTACATGATGTAGACGGATAAACTCAAGCAATATGATATAAACCCCATCTTTTTATCCTCGATGGAAACAATACAATACGTGCCTTGCTGCCCCTCTTGTCACTGGGAAAGGACACCGCAAGATTGAACCCAAATCTAAGCACTTCTCCTATTGCAAGAAAGATCAATCTAGTAGGCCAAACTAAACCGATAATTCGAAGAGACTTGCGAAGATATCAAATCGTGCATATAAGAATTCAGAGAAGAACCAAATAATATTCATAGATAATGTTGTTCATAAATCCACAATTCATGGGATCTCGACAAACACACCGCAAAAGAGTATTACATCAAATAGATCTCCAAGAACATTGAGGAGAACTTTGTATTGAGAATCAAAGAGAGAGAGAGAAGAAGCCATCTAGCTAATAACTATGAACCCGAAGGTCTATGGTAAACTACTCACGCTTCATCGGAGAGGCAATGGTGTTCATGTAGAAGCCCTCCGTGATTGTTTCCCCCTCCAACAGATCGCCGGAAAAGGCCCCAAGATGGGATCTCTTGGGTACAGAAGGTTGCGGTGGTGGAAAAGTGGTTTTGTGGCTCTCCCTGATGTTTCTATGGTATAAGAGTATATATAGGCGAAAGAAGTACGTCGGTGGAGCTACGAGGGGCCCACGAGGGTGGGGGCGCGCCTACCCCCTGGGCATGCCCTCCTGCCTCGTGGCTTCCTCGTGGAGTTCAAGACTTCGACTCCAAGTCTGCTGGATTGCTTTCGGTCCAAGAAAGATCATCGCGAAGGTTTCATTCCATTTGGTATTCCTTTTCTGCAAAACTCTAAAATAGGCAAAAAAACAGAAACTGGCACTGGGCCTCCGGTTAATATTAAAGCCCATTAAACATCCAAAACAAATAATATAATAGCATGGAACAATCAGAAATTATAGATACATTGGATACGTATCAAGCATGCCCAAGCTTACTTCCTGCTCGTCCTCGAGTAGGGTAAATGATAAAAACATAATTTTTGATGTGGAATGCTACCTAACATAATTATCAATGTAATTTTCCTTATTGTAGAATGAATGTTCATATCCGAAAGATTGAAGACAAAAGTTTAATATTGACATAAAAACAATAATACTTCAAGCATACTAACAAACAATCATGTCTTCTTAAAATAACATGGCCAAAGAATGCTATCCCTACAAAATCATATAGTCTGGCTATGCTCTATCTTCATCACACAAAATATTTAATCATGCACAACCCCGATGACAAGCCAAGAAATTGTTTCATCCTTTTGATGTTCTCAAACTTTTTCAATCTTCATGCAACACATGAGTGTGAGCCATGGATATAACACTATAGGTGGAATAGACGGGTTGTTGTGGAGAAGAAAAAATGGAGAAGGTAGTCTCACATCAACTAGGCGTATCAACGAGCTATGGAGATACCCAATGGATGCACTACAGATATAAGTGTATGAAAGCTCAAAAAGAAACTAAGTGGGTGTGCATCCTACTTGCATGCTCATGAAGACCTAGGGCATTTGAGGAAGCCCGTCATTGGAATATACAAGCCAAGTTCTATAATGAAAAATTCCCACTAGTATATGAAAGTGAAAAAAATAAGAGACTCTCTATCATGAAGATCATGGTGCTACTTTGAAGCACAAGTGTGGAAGAAGGATAGTAGCATTGTCCCTACTCTCCTTTTCTCTCATTTTTTGGGCACTCTCTTTTTTTGGCCCCTTTTTTTATTTTTTATATTTTTCGTTCGGAGTCTCATCCCGACTTTTGGGGGAATCATAGTTTCCATCATCCTTTCCTCACTAGCACAATGCTCTAATAATGATGATCATCACACTTTTATTTACTTACAACTCAAGAATTACAACTCGATACTTAGAACAAAATATGACTATGTGAATGCCTCCAGCGATGTACCGGGATGTGCAATGAATCAAGAGTAACATGTATGAAAGAATTATGAATGGTGGCTTTGCCACAAATACACTGTCAACTACATGATCATGCAAGGCAATATGACAATGATGGAGCGTGTCATAATAAACGGAACAGTGGAAATTTGCATGGCAATATATCTCAGAATGGCTATGGAAATGCCATAATAGGTAGGTATGGTGGTTGTTTGAGGAAGGTAAATGGTGGGTTTATGGTACCAGCGAAAGTTGCGCGGTACTAGAGAGGCTAGCAACAGTGGAAGGGTGAGAGTGTGTATAATTCATGTACTCAACATTAGTCATAAAGAACTCACATACTTATTGAAAAAAATCTATTAGTTATCGAAACGAAGTACTACGCGCATGCTCCTAGGGGATAGATTGGTAGGAAAATACCATCGCTCGTCCCCGACCGCCACTCATAAGGAAGGCAATCAATAAATAGATCATGCTCCAACTTCATCACATAACGGTTCACCATACGTGCATGCAACGGGAATCACAAAATTTAACACAAGTATCTCTCAAATTCACAAGTACTCTACTAGCATGACTCTAATATCACCATCTTCATATTTCAAAATAATCATAAAGAATCAAACTTCTCATAGTATTCAACGCACTTTATATGAAATTTTTTATTATACCCATCTTGGATGCCCATCATATTAGGACTAGTTTTATAGCCAAAGCAAATTACCATGTTGTTCTAAAAGACTCTCAAAATAATATAAGTGAAGCATGAGAGATCAATAATTTCTATAAAATAAAACCACCATCGTGCCCTAAAAAGATATAAGTGAAGTACTAGAGCAAAATTATCTAGCTCAAAAGATATAAGTGAAGCACATAGAGTATTCTAATAAATCCCGATTCATGTGTGTCTCTCCCAAAAGGTATGTACAGCAAGGATGATTGTGGTAAACTAAAAAGCAAAGACTCAAATCTTACAAGACACTCCAAGCAAAACACATATCATGTGGTGAATAAAAATATAGCCTCAAGTAAAGTTACCGATAGACGAAGATGAAAGAGGGGATGCCTTCCGGGGCATCCCCAAGCTTAGGCTTTTGGTTGTCCTTGAATTTTACCTTGGGGTGCCTTTGGCATTCCCAAGCTTAGGCTCTTGCCACTCCTTATTCCAAAATCCATCAAATCTTTGCCCAGAAACTTAAAAACTTCACAACACAAAACATCAACAAAAAATCTCATGAGCTCCGTTAGTATAAGAAAATAAACCACCACTTTAAGGTACTATAATGAACTAATTCTTTATTTATATTGGTGTTAAACCTACTGTATTCCAACTTATCTATGGTTTATACCCCCAGATACTACTCATAGATTCATCAAAATGAGCAAACAACACACGAAAAATAGAATCTGTCAAAAACAAAACAGTCTGTAGCAATCTGTAACTTTCAGTACTTCTGTAACTCAAAAAATTCTGAAACATTAGGATGTCCTGAGAAATTTGTATATTGATCTACTACAGGTGGGGTAGGTATTTTATCGCTCTCTGGTAAAAAATGAAAATTAATTTCGTGAGCGTAAAAATTTCTATTTTTCAGCAGGATCAAATCAACTATCACCCAAGAATATTCTAAAGGCTTTACTTGGCACAAACACTAATTAAAACATAAAAGAACACATCTAACCAGACTCTAGATGATCTATTCAAAGCAAAACATGACCTAAAAAGCAAGAACAAAAATAAAATTGGGTTGCCTCCCAAGAAGCGCTATTCTTTAAAGCCATTAAGCTTGGCATCTATAATTTTAATGGCGCTCACATGGAAGATAGCAATTGAAACATGAAGGGAGAATCATGAAGCATATAAAAATCACATCTAAGTCTAACATACTTCCTATGCATAGGCACTATATAAGAAAAAAAATTATCAAGACAAGCAAAAACAAGCATATGCAAGGAAGGAGAAAGAAACAATAGCAATCTCAACATAACGAGAGGTAATTTAGTGACACGAAAATTTCTACAACCATATTTTCCTCTCTCATAATAATTACATGTAGTATCATAATAAAATTCAACAATGTAGCTATCACATAAAATTTTCTATTCATTATCCACATGCATTGAAAGTTGACACTCTTCCAAAATAGTGGGATTATCATAAAATAAAGCCATGACCTCTCTGTACACACTTTAATCAAAACTTCATAACAATGAATGTTATCCAAATCTGTGGGATCTAAAGTTGACACTCTTACAAACCCACTTACAATATTATTGCACACATTATTATCAATCTCATATTCATCATGGGGCTTAAATAAACTTTTAATATTATAAGAAGAATCACCCCAATCATGATCATTGCAACAAGTAGTAGACATAGCAAAATTACCATCCCCAAGCTTAGGGTTTTGCATATTATTAGCATAATTTATATTAATAAAATTTATAATAACATCATTGCAATCATGCTTTTTATTCAAAGATCTAGATTGAATCACTTCATAAAGCACTTCATCACAATTTTTAGATTCACGGATTTAAAGCAAAACTTCATAAAGATAATCTAGTGCACTCAAATCACTAGAAATTGGTTCGACATAATTGGATCTCTTAAAAAGATTAGCAAGTGGATGAGGATCCAGAAGTTTTGGTTCTGATTTGCAATAAACACACAATTATACCAAGCAAACGAGCAAACAATCCAAGTAAGACATAAGGGCAAACGAAAAAAGACGAACGAAAGAGAGGCAAAGAAAAGGCGATGGTTTTCGAAAATCATTTTAGAAGTGGGGGATAGGAAAACGAGAGGCAGATGGCAAATAATGTAATGCAGGGGAGAAGAGTTATGATGGGTACTTGGTATGTCTTGACTTGGCGTAGATTTCCCCGGCAACGGTGCGAGAAATCCTTCTTGCTACCTCTTGAGCATGCGTTGGTTTTCCCTTGAAGAGGAAAGGGTGATGCAGCAAAGTAGCATAAGTATTTCCCTCAGTTTTGAGAACCAAGGTATCAATCCAGTAGGAGACAACGCACAAGTCACCTAGTACCTGCACAAACAATCAAGAACCTTGCAACCAACGCGATAAAGGTGTTGTCAATTCCTTCAAGGTCTCTCACAAAAGTGAGATCTAATAGAGATAGTACAGTAAATATTTTTGGTATTTTTTTGTATAGATTGGAAAGTAAATATTGCAAAATAGTAAACGAGATGCGATGTAAATAAAATAGATGTAATATTATAGGAAAGAGACACGAGGGAAATTGATAGCATGTATTACATCGAATAGATCTCCAAGAACATCAAGGAGAAATTTGTATTGAAAATCAAAGAGAGAGAAGAAGCAATCTAGCTAATAACTATGGACCGAAGGTCTATGGTAAACTACTCACGCTTCATCGGAGAGGCAATGGTGTTGATGTAGAAGCCCTCCGTGATCGATTCCCCCTCCGGCAGATCACCGAAAAATGCCCCAAGATGGGATCTCACGGGTACAGAAGGTTGCGGCGGTGGAAAAGTGCTTTTGTGGCTCTCCCTGATGTTTCTAGGGTATAAGAGTATATATAGGCGAAAGAAGTACGACGGTGGAGCTACAAGGGGCCCATGAGGGTGGGGGCGCGCCTACCCCCCTGGGTGCGCCCTCCTGCCTCGTGGAGTTTCAAACTTTGACTCCAAGTCTTCTGGATTACTTTCGGTCCAATAAAGATCATCGCGAATGTTTCATTCCGTTTGGACTCCCTTTGGTATTCCTTTTCTGCAAAACTCTAAAATAGGAAAAACAAAACAGAAACTGGCACTGGGCCTCCGGTTAATAGGTTAGTCCCAAAAATAATATAAAAGAGCATATTAAAGCCCATTAAACATACAAAACAGATAATATAATTGCTTTTCGGTGTCCAAACATAACCTTCCAATATATAAAAGGACCAAATTCACACAAATTGCCATGGTATATAACAAAGAATAAATGCCACATAGCTACATTGCAAACTTCATCACGGCTGAAAAACTAGTAAACATGATTTTTTTTTCTCTAACACACATGGCAAATCTTGAAACGACCCTAATATTTGAACAAAAAATTAATTTATTCATTGAAAGAAAACAAAGAAAATTTAGAGTTTGCCATGAGAACATCACACAAAATGAGAAAGTTGTTCTCTCTAAAAACATGGAAACTTTTCAGAAAATGAAAAATTAGAAGTGTGGTACAATAAATAAAAAATATTTGTAGTGTTATATTAAAAATAACTTGCCTTGATATATGAAAAAAGCAACATACTATGGGCAAAAAGTAGAATTGTGTGCGGAAAAATAAATTTTCCATGCCAACTACAATAGACTTCTGGGCCTGACTTATAAATTGCCATAGTCTAAATAATAAAAGCACCATGGTGTAATGAATAAATTTATGGTCTAAAAAACTGCCAGGCCACCAGAAGTAAAACTAACAAGGTGTAATTAATAAATTGACATGATCTAAAGAACAAAGTTGCCATGGTATATAAATTAAAATTCCTATGGTTTAGTTTAAAAAAATTCCATCCTCTAAATTTTTCCTAAAATAAAACTACCATGTTCGAAGTAGTAAAAATGTTATGGTCTACTTATAAAAATTCCCATGGTGCCTATAATAACCATGCACATGGCAAAAGTAGCATGAGTCAAACCATTTTATGATGTTAAGATGATTATCTACGGAATTGCCATGAGAAAAACAAATCATGTTAACATTTCAAACATTCATTCAATTTTCCATATGAACATATCAGAAATATTAATATTATGTGCCCCCATAGGAGAAAGATACACTTTGACTTGTGAAAAACCAATTTTCAAAACAGTGCCATCAAAAATAGTTGCCATATCTCAAGAATAAATTTGTCATGGTATATAAATTGAAACTGCCATGGTCTAATTTAGAAAATTGCCAACCCCTAAATAATAAAACTTCCATGGTACCTAAAATAAAACTACCATGTTCTAAATAGTAAAAAGTCATGGTTTAATAAAAATTGTGATGGTGCCTATAATGAAGTTGCACATGGCAAAAATAGCATGAGCCAAAGCATTTTTTTTCATGCCATTATGATTATCTACGGAATTTTCATGCGAAAAAATTTCCATGTAAACATTTCAAACATTTATGCAATTTGCCATGTGAAAATTTGAAAGACATCCATACTATTTTCCCCATAGGAAAAACATATATACACTTTGACATGTGAACAACAAATTTTCAAACACGGTCTCGTCAAAAAGGTTGCCATGATGTGAAGAATAAATGTTCCATGGTATATGAATTGAAATTGCTATGGTCTAATTTAAAATTTGTCATCCTTTAAATAATAAAATTGCTATGTTACCTAAAGTAAAACGACTACCCTAGCTAGACATGGCCCTACACATGAGCCAAGCCAGCCTCCTGAAGGGAGACATGGAATGTCTCTTGCGCTACCTGGCTAGGTGGGCGCATGAGAGAGAGAGAGGGAGTAGAAATAGTGCATCTTGGGAAGAGATGGACTAGTGTGGGTCAAATATAACATGTAAGTTGTAACACTTTGAGGTGGAGGAGCTCTCTTCGGCCACTTTCTCTTCCTTAATACTCCATCCGTTCTTAAATATAAGTCATTTAGAGATTTCAATATGGACTACATATGGAGCTAAATTAGTGAATCTACGCTCTACAATATGTCAATATATGTTCGTATGTAATCTGTAGTGAAATCTTTTAAAAGTCTTATATTTAGAGCATCTCCAACAGCCGTGGTAAACAAACGCCGCGCCGCAAATTTTTCCATTTTAGCGCGCGCGCAACCTGTAGACAAGCTCCAGCGGGCTCGCAATAACCGCGTGCGCGGCATATGTAGTTGGGCGTGCGGTCCGAAACACCAACTCGCGCTGTGTATTTGGGGCGCCGGCTTCCGCGTGCGGAAACCACGAGCGCTCGCGCCGCACTCTCTCCTCCTCGCCACCTTCGCCCTGCGCGCGCCGGCGCCGGCGCCGGCACCCCGCTCACCCCATCCTACAGCCGCAACCCCTCCCCCGCCGCCGCCGCTGGAAACACTAGTGCGGGGAGCGTTGGCCTCGCCACCGCCGGAGCTCCTCCGAGCATCGGCCTCGAGCGCGGCCTCTTCATGCCGCCACGGATGACCACGGCGGTGGGTGGCGTCGCGCCGGTGCTATCCCGTGCCCCCCCTTCCCTTGAAGCTCCCCAATGCCGCGCGGCCAAAGAAGGGCAAGACATCCGCGAAGAAGAACAAGGCGGCGGACAGCTCTGGCACCTCGAAGGCGAGGAGAAAGAAGCTTGTAGGGCGTGTGATGGGCGCAGCGGCTACCGAAGCGCCGACGAGCTCACTCGTTGAGCCGGTGGCCGATGCGCACAACGTGTTCGACGATATGCCCCAAAGGTAGAAAAATTTCCAACTTTTATTTTCTTGTTATTTTTTGAATGCATCCATATAGATAGCTTATTTGCATTGTTCTATATATTTTGCAGTGTCAACGATGATGCATACATGTTAACTATGGATGTTGGCTCCAACAATTCGCATTGGTCTCAAACCAATGACATGCATTTCGAACACCATGAGTTCGAGGTGGACGAGGATGGTGAGGGCATTGTCGACGCGCCGAAAGAAAGAGCGGGCAATTACACCAACGCCGACGACATCTTACTATGCAATACTTGGTTGCAAGTGTCAGGGATCCATCCGTTGGAGGTGATCAAAGTATAGATGCTTATTGGGGGCAGATGAAAGAACACTTTGATGTTCGCAACGTGAGTGGAATTGACCGCTCCAAGAGATCACTTCGGTCCCGATGGTCGACAATCAACTCAGATTGTCAAAGGTGGGTGGCCTGTCAAAAGGCGGTTCACAAGTTAAACCCAAGTGACACAAATGAGGACAATAGAGTAAGTGGCATTTCATGCATGTTCATCATACTTGTTGTTGGTGTTCGAAGTGCTAACTTGCTTTGTTTTCATGTCGTATCACATTGCACAAAACTTGTTCAAAGAAGAGGAGAGGAAAACCAAGAAGGGGAAGATCAAGAAAGGAAGGATCTTTACCTTGCCTCATTGCTATGAAGTGTTGAAGGATGATGAGAAATGGAAGAAGCGTGAAGATTTGGATGATTTGCATTTGAGAAACAAACGCAAGTGAACAATTGAGTTGAATGATGATGAGAAGGAGGAGGATGCATCAAGTGATGATGGCAAGAGAAGCCCCACACCAAACTCGGTTTCATACTCGAAGCCAAAACGGCAGGATGGGTGCAAGAAAGACAAAACAGAAAAGAAGAAGAGGAAAGGAGATGATGAGCTCAAAAATGCTATGAAAGCTATTGTGAAGGCAAGAAAAGAAGCCAACGAGGTGAGGAAAATGGCAAGGAACCAAGATGCCGCGGCCGAGGAGAGGAGGTTGGCGGCCGAGGAGAGGAGGGTGGCGGCTGAGGAGAGGAAGGTGGCTTTGGAGGAGAGGAATGTGAGCAATGAGGAGCGAACTAGATTGTTGGAATGGGAGAAGCACTTGTTCTTCTTGGACACATCTATCCTCAATGAGGCGCAAAAGTAGTATGTCAATCTTGCCCGTGAAGAAGTCTTGATCCAAAAAAGAGCCATGATTTGTGCAATGGGTGGCGGTGGCCTTGGCGCCGTGGGTGGCGGTGGCCTTGGCGCCATGGGAGGCATGGGTGGCTTCGGAGGTACCGTGGGCGGTTTAGGTGCCATGGGTGGCTTTGGAGCTACTATGGAGACCATGGGAGGTATGGGTGGTTTTGGAGCACCCCCCGACGCTTTGGCCGCCATGGGAGGCATGAGTTTTACTTCTCTCATTGGAGGCATGGGTGCACCTTCGGCCGCGATGGGCGGAATGTCTTCCAGTGTGCCTCCTCACACACATTCTCATGAAGATGCCATTGAAGATCTTGCCAACACTGTCGAAGTTTCACGTGATGCGGTGCGCGATGAGGAGGATGAGGAGGAAGAATCATCTTCGGAGGAGGAAGTATCGTCTTCCGAAGATGAGGACGAAGACGAGGACGAGGCTTGATGTGTCTTTCTTTTGTGTCATGAACTTGGTTTGCATTTTGAACTTGGTTGGATAAACTTGTGGGCGTGATTTTGAACGTGTGCGCATGAACTTTTATTCATCAACTTGTCTGTGTGAAATTTATATGTCATGTTTATTGCATTTGGAAGGTTTCAAATCCATTTTGTGTCCAAAATGCAACATATGCAATGCCCCGGCGAGTCGTGCGTGCTGAATTTTAGCGCCGTTGCTGGAGCGGCGCGCGCGCTCTGCATTTTAGCACGGCTGTTGGAGCCAGCGCAGCCGGCCACGCAAAACTAGACGAAGGGCGCGCTGCAAAGTAGTTTTTTTTTTTTGCGCGCGGCGCGTAGCGCGGCTGTTGGAGATGCTCTAAATGCTCTTAGAGCATCTCCAACAGCCGCGCCAAAAGACGCGCATGCGGGGTAAATTGGCTTTTAGCGCGTGGGATGTTTTCACGCGCTCCAGTTGTGGCGGGAAACTAGTGCGCGTGGGAAATGATTGTGCGCGGGGGAAAAGGCGGCCGCTCGCGCGCTACATTTGGCGCGCCTATAAATTGCAGTGCCCTCTAGCGCTCTCTCCATCTCTCCATCGCCCTCTGCCGCTCTCTCCATCTCTCCATCACCCTCTGCCGCGCTCTGCCGCCGACACGCCACCCCCGCGCCACCATGCCGCCTCGTTGCCGGGGAGGTACGGGCTAGTGCGGCGTCCGCGTGCGGCCGTCCAGCACCTACTCCGCCGAGATTCGGTCGGGCGGGGGCATGCGGCTCCGTCTCGGAACCTTCGACACCGCCCAGGAGGGCGCCCGCGCGTACGACGCTGCGGCGTGGCGCCTCCTACGGTCCCGTCAGGACATGAACTTCGCCGATGTGGCGACGTAGGAGCGCGCGCAGGAGTTGGCGCCTTTCCCGCGGCTTCTCACCGACGAGGATCGTCGCAAGCACCGGAGGCAGGAGCATCGTCTCAGGCTGGCCGAGATGGACGAGCAAGCCATGGCGTTGTGGAGCCACCGCTTCCTGGAAGACAACAACGAGGAACAGTTCTTCACCCAAAAGAGGGCGAAGAGGGCGAAGAGGAGGGAGGAGCAAGCCGACTATCGCGAGGATAAGCGAACGCGGAAGGCGGTCGCTAAATACAACCAAGCGCTAGGAGATGCGTCCTTCTGGAACTCCGGCGACGAGCGGCTCCTTGACGCCTATGCTCCGACGTCGGAGGAGGACATCACTAATACAAAGTCTGAGTCAAACGAGTAGTAATAATAGGAGAATTATCTACGAAACCAAATATGTAGCGAATCGTAGTAGAAAAAATTAAAATATAGCGCGCCGGCTAAAGCGGCATGGGCGCACTTTAATTTGCAGCGGCCGTTGGAGCCAGCGCACTGCCGCGTGCAAAAGCTGGCTAACTCGACGTTCTATCGTGACTTTTAGCGCGCGGCGCGTTGCGCGGCTGTTGGAGATGCTCTTAAAAAAGAGGGAGTATATGAGTATTCAAGAAAAAAGTTGAGCACCGATAGCTGCTACCCATGTGAATATATATGTACACCACGGACTGCAATGGAATTTAGTGTGTTGTACTTGTATCCCAAATCCTTTCTACAGGTTTCACCGACTAGGTGCCATGTTCTTTTCAATACCGAAGTTGACACACGTGGAAATGCCACCCTAGACATGCCCCTATAATCCCCCTATACATGTACCTGCCTACACACTACACAGGCGGCAAGCACAGCCGGCGGTTCCATCTCTAGCGCTGCCACTTTGACAGTGCATGTCCGCTGTGGCGAGAGGTCGCAGCGGCAGATAATACAAGTGGTGTGTGAGTGCAGCCACATGTCAATGCAGTCGACATGGAAGATGTGCTTGCACGACGGCAGCTGCCGCACCATCTCGCCGTCCTCAAGGTCTTCCAAGCACAAAGAGCACAGCTGAGCGCTCCCGCATTCGAGGTCGCCATCGGCATCGGCGCCACGGGATGCGTACGCGAACCTGGGCAACGAGTCGATCGTGGTCTTCCAGAGCCCGAACCGGCATGCTGCCAAAGGCACGCCCACTGTGATCTCACGTTCGGCGGCCGCGCCGACGCGCCAGCTATTGGGCGCGAGGCACTCACCGATGCCGAAGGCGGTCAACGCCATGCCGGCGAACAAGAAGGCCTTCCCGAGGCTGACGGTGGCGATGAGCACGCAGAACACGAGCACCAATGCCAAGGACGCCACGAGGCCGTAGCAGGCTCCACGCTCGCCGTTCCTGAGCCTTGCAAGCAGATTAGGCATGATCACTCGTGAACGTTTAATTCGTGGTAGCTGTTTCACAGGCAGGGTCGTGGGTTGTGGCGGTGCAGGTGTTCCAGCGGGGCGGCAAGAAATATACATGTTGCAGGGATACGGCTGGGAGGTGCCGTATCAGTGCAAAACGTGGCCAGGATGGGGATACGATACGCAGGGGATGCATGTATCCCTAAGTATCCCCTTTTCTGAATTAAAATAAAAGGAAAAAATGTAAAACGAGCGGGATACGATGGGATACCACGGGGATACGTATAGGGGGGACTGTTACGACTTGAACCAGAGCCCATCAGGAGCCCGACGTGGGCGAGGCCGAGGCGAAATTGACGAACAGCAGGTGCGAACTCTCCACTAGGCGTACAGCCTGTTGGATAAGGACAAAAGTGTTAGAAGGTATAGAGGGACAAAAGTGCAGAAGGGGCTTGGAGGTGAGTCATGACGTGCTTTCAGTTTCACCTGTGTACAACAACCACTGAATCATGAACTGTTCGACAATACTCAGCTAGATGTATCAAGGTCTAAACTGAATTAGATGACCCGGATATAAGGAAACTGACATGATAGGTTCTTCTGAAGATGCTACGTTTGAATTCCATCTGTTCGATCCGCAGGACCAAATTTGGACGGGTTGCCCCAGCGGCGTATGATTATTTCGTTCCCAGCCGCACGATCTTCTTGCTCCTCCTCTCCTGCGCCTTCTTCTCTGAGAAAATAGCCCCAATCGCGCCGCCATGGAAGCCCGGCGTCGAAGCACCGCCCTGAACGTCTCCTCTATTGCTGCCCTCTGCCGCCGTCGTCTACTCTATTTCTCACCGGCTCCATGCATACAGACTAGAGCGAAAACTGCATGTAGAGATGTCATGTTCCAAAGCTAGAGATACATGTATCCCCTGCGTATTAAAGTGTTTTTAAAGCGTCTCCCACGGACCGTCTCAAAATATATAGACACGCTGGCTAAGCGCATGTACATGGCATGAGACGCTATATTGGGACGTCCAAAGGCGTCCCTAGATATGACACGCTATATTTGGATGTTCAAAAGTGTCGATATGTAGAGTCATTATGTCAGACGCGCTCGTACGTCTCTACTAACAGAGCCATTTCATCTGTCATAGGCCCTAGGCCCCTTCCTATGTACAGACATTATATTCGTCTCTAAATATACAAAAGCTTTTTTTAACCATGTAATGTTTTACTTTAAATAATATATGATTTATTCCAAATTTGTATTTCGCCATTTCAAATCCAGTAACTATCATGTCATATGCTTGTGCAGAATGATCAACAAATATTGTTATATAAAAGCATGCATCCACCCATATCACCAATCACACTCATAAGCAACAAATATCATTATATGAAAGGATCCACCCATATCGCCGGTTGTATCCACAACCATCCCATTCGCACAATTTCATTTAGTCGGAATAAACACCAGGTTCACAACTGAGTCAAATCAGATCTTCATATAAAATATGCAAATAATTAAGAAAAGATCATACAAACTAGAACTAAGTTTTCCTATAAAGCTACAATCTGTATATAAAATATAATATTTGTCCATCTAAAGACTAATTCTTCTATAGTTGCTCCTGGCTCCTGCAATGCACTCATTTTCGAAATCTTGAGCTACCCTGAAAAAGATAACAGATAAATTTTTAGGATGTAGCTTTAAAACTATTGTGAGAAGAAATGTACTTTGATGAGGTACCATACCAGTGTTTGGTGGCTTGTTTTGAGGGTGTGTAGGAGTGGTTAATTTTGGTTTTTTTACCTAAAAATCACAAAGATCCTTCATAAATAAAAAGCCTTAAGCACGCACATTGGAGCATATGATGATTGCATGGAAGTGCACTTACATGTGATAGAGGCCATGCAATAACATGACCAATAACATCCCTTACTGTTTGCAATTTTCCATATGGTCTAACCAGTGTCTGATCTCCAAGTCTTGAAACAACACGAACAGAGACTGGTACATATTGCTCTCCAAGCATGTTTCCTCCAACCACATATGTTTTATCTCTACTTACTAAAGGTCCTTCGGCCACAAATTTATCTTTGCTTCTCGGGTTCAACGAAACCAAGAAGACTTTTATTTTATCCTATTTTTTCAAGAAATGGAACATTCGTTATCACAAACCATGGAAGATTTCACTTTACACAGAAAGGGACAATTGCACATGGAATTAGACCAACTAACTATTCTAACCATTGTCATTCAGATATATATAATATACATGCTTAGTGATGTGATGAAGTTGTACACTTAGTTCAGGGTCATCTTGCTTGGTCGCATTGTTATTTTCAGCATTACCATTCTTTGCTTCAGGACCATCATGTGCTGTCTATAGTTGAGGTTCAATTTAGTTGTAAGTAAACTTATAGAAAACATAGACATTGTTTGATAACACAACAGAAATTTATGCGCGCATGCACACACACCTTAGCAACTGTGGGTTCATGTGGGAAAGATAAACTGGTGCAACCCTTGTTGGTTCTTGTGCAATTGTTAGGATGCCCGTGTGTGCTCGAATAAGATTGTTTTAGGATTCTATTTAGTGCAAATAAGAAAAATGGTTCATTCGTTAATAGGAACCTCATTTACAAAGTTACATAAAGATATCGTCATAAATTTATTATTTCAAAATCTAGGGGAGAAGGGGTCGGCTGATCTCTGTCTGGATTTAATGACAAACAGGTACCATTGTTAGAGGTTCATTCGGGTTGTTGCTCATATACAAGAAGTGCAACGGACCCAGTTCCTGGTTAGTCTTGTCCGGTAAAGTTAATTCTGCACAGCCTTGATTGACCCTATCAATTTTTTCAATGTGCGCTTTCTATAGTTGAGGTTTAGTTCAGTTGTAAGTAAACATACACAAAACATAGACATTGTTTGACAATGAATCAGAAGTTTATGCGCACACACACACCTTAGCAACCATGTGTGGTAAAGATGAACCAGTGTAATCCTCCTTGGTTCTCGAAGAAAATCTAGGATGAAATTCCTGGGCAGTGATCCGCTTATCCGAAAAATTTGATTTTGCACTTACTTGATTGGTGTAACCCTCTTTGGTTGATTCTGCAAGGCCTTGATTGGCCTTGTCAAACTTTTCAATGCATGCCTTTTACATTTGAGGTTCAGTTCAATACGACATAAACATACACAATCATAGGAATTTTTTGATAATTAAGTAAAAAAAATTATGCGCACACACCTTCGCAACCATGTGTGGCAAAGATAAACTAGTGTAATCCTCTTTGGTTCTCGCAGAAAAACTAGGATGCAATTCCTGGGTAGTGATTTGCTTGTCCGGTAAAGTTGATTATGCACTTCCTTGATTGGCCCTGTCAAACTTCTCATGTGTGCTTTCTACAATTGAGGTTTAGCTCAGCTGTAAGTAAGCTTATACAAAACATAAGCATTTTTTAATACAAAGCAGAAATTTATGCACACACCTAGCAACCATTTTTTCTTGTGGTAAGGATAAACCAGTGTAACATGCTTTGGCTCCCGCACAATCGCTAGGATGTAGTTCCTGCAACTTATGATGAACATGTTTAAGTATGAGAATGAAGTAGAATATTTATTAGTGAAGAAACTATTACATCACCTGCATAGCACTCAATGGAGCATGTTCTTCAGCTTTGTTGTGTGATTCATTTAGGAGGTCACTGCCAACAACTCTTTCGTTGAGATCAACTTGAAACAAGAACATATAATAGTAAATTAATACTCATACTTTTATCTTTGCAAAAAGAGATGTAGTTTAGATACTAACTTCATCACTTACCGCGGTTACAAATTCATTTCTCAAATCCTCTGTCGGGAATTTTTGCTTCAAGAACGAATGGGTCACATCCAACTCATATGTCCTATTTTCTACATTATCTCCTAGTACCCGTAGTGCAAAATGAACATTTCCTTCTTTCTCAGGATGTTGAACAAAAGTCAGTCCCTAAGAAACTTTTATTTCGCTCCAATACTTATCACCATAATACCCTCGAAGCTTTTTTGCCTCTTCCCCATGAACACTTTTAGTTCTCTATAATCACTGAATGAAAGGCTCCCATTGTTATCTTTCTTTCTTCTAGTTTCTCCTATTGAAATAAATACAAACATCTCATTATACTAAGTAGTATTAAAGTAAAACCTTTACTTTAATCACAAGTAGAAATGTACCATCATTATCTTTGTTTTTGCATTTTTGTATTCACCGCCCTTCTTCTTATGAGCTTCATCCCATAGTTCAATCTTGCTAACCTTTCAATTGCTATTGATTTCCTGTTCAACAAAGTAAATTAGAATGTTTGTTAGTCTTGTTGTTAGAACATATTCAGTTTTCTTCACCAAAACTTTTCTGAGCCATCTTTAGAAAGAAAAAGTTTGACCATCTCTTTTTTGAGCCTAGCATGGATTTTTCTCCCGGTTGTATGTGGACTCTTTTGCTTATTTGCACACTCGGTGTTCTTTTCGCATAATTTCTGGGAAAACAACACATCTAGTCAATATTAATGTCACAAAAGTAGTTATGTATGCTAGATTAAGTATGAGAATAGAACACATAACCATGTGTGAATCCTAGCACCAAAACCCAACAAGAGTATCCCATTGATGTTCATTAACACCTCTGGGAACACCTGCTATGATTTTAGTGTTGGGGAACGTAGCAGAATTTTAAAATTTTCTACGCATCACCAAGATCAATCTATGGAGTCATCTAGCAACGAGGGAGAGAGGAGTGCATCTACATACCCTTGTAGATCACGAGCGGAAGCGTTCAAGAGAACGGGGTTGATGGAGTCGTACTCGACGTGATTCAAATCACCGATGACCTAGTGCCGAACGGACGTCACCTCCGCGTTCAACACACGTACGGTTGGGAGACGTATCCTCCTTCTTGATCCAGCAAGGGGGAAGGATAGGTTGATGAAGGTCCAGCAGCACGACGGCGTGGTGGTGGAAGCAACGGTGATATCGGCAGGGCTTCGCCAAGCGCTGGGAGATGGAGGAGTGTCACGGGAGGGAGAGGGAGAGGCCAGGGGCTTGGGTGCGCAGCCCTCCCTCCCCCCCCCCCACTATATATAGGGTGCCTAGGGGGCGGCCCTAGGAGATCCAATCTCATAGGGGGGGCGGCGGCCAAGGGGGTGCCTTGCCCCCCAAGGCAAGGGTGGCGCCCCCACCCCTGGTGTTTCTAACCCTAGGTGCAGGGGGAGGCCCAAGAGGGGGCGCACCAGCCCACTAGGGGCTGGTTCCCCTCCCACTTCAGCCCATGGGGCCCTCCGGGATAGGTGGCCCCACCCGGTGGACCCCCGGGACCCTTCCGGTGGTCCCGGTACAATACCGGTGACCCCGAAACCTTCCCGATGGCTGAAACTAGACTTCCTATATATAAATCTTTACCTCCGACCATTCCGGAACTCCTCGTCACGTCCGGGATCTCATCCGGGACTCCGAACAACTTTCGGGTTACCGTGTGCTAATATATCTACAACCCTAGCGTCATCAAACCTTAAGTGTGTAGACCCTACGGGTTCGGGAGACATGCAGACATGACCGAGAAGCCTCTCCGGTCAATAACCAACAGCGGGATCTGGATACCCATGTTGGCTCCCACAAGCTCCACGATGAACTCATCGGATGAACCACGATGTCGAGGATTCAATCAATCCGTATACAATTCCCTTTGTCAATCGGTACGTTACTTGCCCGAGACTCGATCGTCGGTATCCCAATACCTTGTTCAGTCTTGTTACCGGCAAGTTACTTTACTCGTACCATAATGCATGATCCGTGATCAATCACTTGATCACTTTGAGCTCATTATGATGATGCATTACTGAGTGGGCCCAGAGATACCTCTCCGTCATACGGAGTGATCCCAGTCTTGATTCGTGCCAACCCAACAGACACTTTCGGAGATACCTGTAATGTACCTTTATAGTCACCCAGTTACGTTGTGACGTTTGGCACACCCAAGGCACTCTTACGGTATCCGGGAGTTGCACAATCTCATGGTCTAAGGAAATGATACTTGACATTCAGAAAAGCTACAACAAACGAACTACACGATCTTTGAGCTAAGCTTAGGATTGGGTCTTGTCCATCACATCATTCTCCTAATGATGTGATCCCGTTATCAATGACATATAATGTCCATACTCAGGAAACCATGACTATCCTTTGATCAACGAGCTAGTCAACTAGAGGCTCACTAGGGACGTGTTGTGGTCTATGTATTCACACATGTATTACGATTTCCGGATAACACAATTATAGCATGAACAATAGACAATTATCATGAACAAAGAAATATAATAATAACCATTTTATTATTGCCTCTAGGGCATATTTCCAACATTCAGCCAAAGACTTCTTGTCATGCTTGAAATATTTACTCTTCGAACGAGACTTATACGCTCTCCATTTTTTGTTAATAGTCAATAGGATCCCATCTCTTGTAATTTGTCTAGTCTCATTGGGGTAGAAAACTTTCTCCTTCATAAATTAAAATTGACAATCAGCAATGGGAAGTTAACAGTCTTGAATAGTTCTATGAAAATTTTACCTCCACATTTATGATCATCAGTGCCCATGTTCTTTTTCCTAGTGTGGAATGGAAGGAGCTAAGTATGGAAGGGGATCGATGGGAGAAATAAATTGGAGAGTAAGGTGATTGTGTAGTGAGGCCACGACATACCATCGTAGGTGAATTCGATGACCGATATTCATCAACTCAGTAGAGATTTGTTTGGAAGGTGATCTCATGTATATGGTATTATTTTTTAATTCTTAATTACCAAATATTTACATGATTGAATTGAATCGACACCTGCCAAAGCAAGCACGAATAAATGGAAGGATGATCGGAAGCGATTCTGTTTTAAGTGTGAAGAAGAAAAAATTAACGTGGGAGGGATAGTGGGAGGTGAGACGAAAATAAACCAGCCAAAAATAAACTAGACGAAAATAGGATACCATCCTACCAACTCCTCCATTAGAAGTAGAGATTATCTTCTGTATATTACCAGTCAAGACGTGTCTATGAATGCATCAATATTTCGTTTTCAGAAAGAAAACATACGTACGTTGATAATTTGCTTCCACATTCTGGTGGACCTACAAACAGAAAACGAACTCAAGCAAAAACCATGGCCAAACGGGTCAATAGTTATGCATGGAGTAACAGTTGGCATCACTTACATCATCATGGATTTATCCGTCTAATTAGAAGAAAAATTATTCCTTCGATTCACGATTTAGGGAAGGCTATGGAGTAGTAGTTGATGTACTTCTAAGAACTATTTTTCTTTACTTTTTCTATTTTTCTTCTAATTTTTTGTTAATTGATTTTCTCCTTTTTGAACTCTATTATTAGAAACCTATTAAAAATTGAAATATTGTTTCGAATACCAAAAAAATATTCTTGTTTTCAAATATTTTTTACAATGTTTTAGAATATTCTTGAATTACAAAAAATGTTCCAATTTTCAATTTTTTGTTCATAAATTCAAGAAATGTTTGTGTTTCAAAAAATAGTTCATATTTTTTAAAGTGCGTTGTTTGCAATTTGTGGTCAAAATTTCATCAATTGTTGGGAATTTGTTAAGAATTTTGGAAAAGTGTTCAAGTTGTAAACTATTTGTACACAACTCAAAATTACAACATTGTTGACGAATTTCAAGAAATGGTTAGGACATATGAGCATGTTCATGTTGATTGATAATGATAGAAATTACAAATAATAGAAGTATTCAAATTATGAAAAACAACAAGCTCACGGATGAACCCGTCTGGACTAGTCTAGCACGTTCCTCTCAATTGATGGTTTTTTGGACTATGGATAAATGACCACAGCTTTTGCAACCAGGTGGGCATGCCCATTGGCATCCTTGTCAGGTTTGAGCAAATTCCAACACCGCTTGCATGTTGCGACATGTCCGGCTATTTAATGGTCTATTTTCACCAAGAAAACTCTAGCAAAATGCAAAAACTTATCAAAATCCAAATAACTTGGCTTGGTGCTTTGAATTGGACATACAAGGCCATGAGAAAAAAATTGGAGCCATTCAAGGATGTTGAATAACAACGTGCTCTCAGACAAAGCCTTCTGGCCTACCTGGACACCCTCCACTGGATATGGTCTATTATTTGATATTATTTAAATGACAACAAATTTTGCAAGAAGGTGGACATGCCCATGGTAGTCATCCACGCCAAGTTTGAAGTCAGACATTTATCGGCTTTTTTACCGAGAAAACTCCCAATACTTGTCGAAAATCCAAGTAACTTGACATGGTACCTTGAATTCGTCATACAAAGCCATGGAGAAAAATTAGGGACACTTGACATACACTGATGCGCATCGGTGCTAAACAAACAGTTTTTAACCCCTTTCCGCAATGGCATTCGGAACCATCGCCAAGTGAGTGTGGGCGATAGGGGGCTCCTTCCCACATGACCCAGAAACCGTCGGGGATATGCCCTCCTGGCACACACGCTCGCCAAAATAAGGTTGTGTGCGACCGGCGAGCACTCAAATACAGAAATACGTATAGTAGTGCTTAAAAATACAATTATATAGGCGAAATCATTTCTGGTCGTAAGTACATCCCACACAGTCAGTCACCGCTAAACGTTTCCGTTCGTATATACATCCCGCACAGTCATTCCAAGGAAAACGTTTGTGCAAGGTGGTGTAACGCAAACAGTTTTCAAGAGAATGTCGTGTGTGATTGTCCATTGATCCAACACGGTTTATTCCCAGAAACTGTGTGTGTTTTCCTGAGGTCATCGCCCACGGTGTTTTCTCAATAACCGTTTGCAATAGGAAAACCAAATTAGCAAGCTAATTGGCCAATTAGCGAGCTAATTGTCCTATTATTAATAATCCATTTATTATTCTAATTTACATTCATATTAAGCACATAATATATTCCATTTCCATATTAAGGAAGCAGGATTTCATAACTGAAATACATCGGAGTATAACATGATATAGCTTCAGCACTCAGCTACCCCATTACACAACTGCACCAGCAGCAAGTTTCACATGCAACATCTAGAACCTTTCGAAATTAGCATCATAGATGGTATATAGAGAGATGCATCTCAACTGGAAAACTGCTGAAGCGGAAGGCGAATATTGAGCCTTCATTCATGTTGAAGGTATTTGCAACTTTAGGCCAGTGCCTGTGGATGATTGACCGTCCATCCTTCGACCTCTTCAGGAACACTTCAATATTGAATCGTGGGTGTTGTATGAAAACTTTCCTTGCCTCCTGACCACAGAGATGGTTTGAGAGGTAATCATCAGTGAAGCCTGAAAACAAGGATGTGCATAAATCTCTTCTCTATACTGGAAATGGGGCAAAGGAATAAAAAAGGCAAGGTATAACAGTTAGTACCATCTTGTAAACCTCAGTGCTTCCCATTGTTTCCCGACAACACATATATAGTCATCAGATTAAGTAAGGGTTTGCATGCTATCAGTAAAATATGTTGATGAAAAATAAGCACATTGCATATTCATCAAATTAATTTAAGCGACATGGAAAACCCATTTATCCAAACCAAGCATGATTAAGAACTAGGAAATATAGCACTTGTATATGTTTCTCATGTATTAAGTGCAGCCAAATTCAATTTATTCCTCACATGGTATACAATAAGAGAATGCAGCCACATCAATTGAACATCGCATTGCAGAATTGAACCAAGCAGTTAACTAAACACAACAACAAATGAACCAAACGTTAACTGAGCACCACATTGCACAATATAACATACTCCTAATAGAAGATCAGACAGTTAACCAAACCAAGCATGCTTAACAACTTGGAAATATAATGATTGTATTTGGTTCTCATGTATTTAGTACAACTAAATTCGATTTATTTCTCACATGGTATACAGTAACAGAATGTAGCCACAACAATTGAACATCGCATTGCAGAATTGAACCAAGCAATTAACTAAACACCACAACAAATGAACCAAACATTAACTGAGCACCACATTGCACAATATAAGATACTCGTAATAGAAGATCAGACAGTTAACCAAACCAAGCATGCTTAACAACTTGGAAATATTGCACTCTGAAGAATTGAACATCACATTTGCATAATTGAACCAAGGAGTTAACTGAACACCATATTGCACAACATATAGAACATATACACTATAGCAGAAGATTGCATGATAAAAGTAGATAGCACAATTCAGTAGAATTTGTTAAGGAAAGGTAGTAGCTAGCAAACTGAACATGGGTCCTTATAGTGAGCTAATAAGACAAGCTACTCCTCATTGTCGGAGATATCGATGATGATTGGCTCCTTGGACATGGAAGAGGGCGAGGCCTCCGCATCATGAGTGCCCTCGTTGTAGTGGTGAGTTGCCTGAGCCGCGCCGGGCACCAACCTGATGGCTCTCAAGATGAGTTAAGCATGTGCACACTGAGAAAACACCTCGTAGTCTTCGTCAAAGGCACCGGCGGTGGCCTGAGAAAACGCCACGAACTGTCGTTTAAAGCATCCAACAGCGTCACGGCATTGTCTCGCGAGACGTCAACGGTGGCCACGACGGCGAGGTGCTCCTCCAAGATCTGGGAGTCGGCCCAAATGGCAGCCATCGCAACCTCATCCGCGCGTGCGGTTGTGATTTGCTCCTCTGCTGCCAAATGCTCCTTGAGATCCTGGCTATACTGTGTGCACCATGACTTAGGCCGACACTTATTTGGTGGATGGTCGGTGATTTGGGTGGAAGGTGTCACTCTCGTGCCAGCGGTCGGGGCATGTGGGATGTGGAAGGAGGAGGAGGATTGGGGTCGGGTGTGGATTACCTGCCTGGATAGGCGAGGCCAAGAAGCGTGAAGGAGGGTCGCCGGTGAGGAGGCGACACTTCAAGCAAGGAGTGAAGGTCTTAACTTGGAAAGGAAGGCAGAAACAGGGGAAATGTGGCTTTTGGTAAGGGGGAGTGATACATCTCCAACGTATCTATAATTTTTGATTATTCCATGCTATTATATTATCTGTTTTGGATGTTTATGGGCTTTATTATACACTTTTATATTATTTTTGGGACTAAACTATTAACCCAGAGCCCAGTGCCACTTTCTGTTTTTCCTTGTTTTAGAGTATCACAGAAAAGGAAAATCAAACGGAGTCCAATTGACCTGAAACTTCACGGAACTTATTTTTGGACCAGAAGAAGCCTACGGAGTACCGGAGTTGCATGAGGAGAGTCCCGGGCTGCCCACGAGGGTGGAGGGCGCGCCCACCCCTCCTGGGTGCGCCCCCCTACCTCGTGGGCAGCCCGGAAGTCCACCGACATACTTCTTCCTCCCATATATACCCATATACCCTAAAACGATCAAGGAGAAGAATAGATCGGGAGTTCCGCCGCCAGAAGCCTCCGTAGCCACCGAAAACCAATCTACACCCATTCCGGCACCCTGCCGGAGGGGGAATCCCTCTCCGGTGGCTATCTTCATCATCCCGGCACTCTCCATGACGAGGAGGGAGTAGTCCACCCTCGGGGCTGAGGGTATGTACCAGTAGCTATGTGTGTGATCTCACTCTCTCTCTCTCATGTTCTTGATTTCGCACGATCTTGATGTATCGCGAGCTTTGCTATTATAGTTGGATCTTATGTTTCTTCTCCCCCTCTACTCTCTTGTAATGGATTGAGCTTTCCCCTTTGAAGTTATCTTATTGGATTGAGTCTTTAAAGATTTGAGAACACTTGATGTATGTCTTGCTGTGCGTATCTGTGGTGACAATGGGATATCACGTGATTCACTTGATGTATGTTTTGGTGAGCAAGTTGCGGATTCCGCCCATGAACCTATGCATAGGGGTTGGCACACGTTTTTATCGTGATTCTCTGGTAGAAACTTTGGGGCACACTTTGAGGTTCTATGTGTTGGTTGAATAGATGAATCTGAGATTGTGTGACGCATATCGTATTATCATACCCACGGATACTTGAGGTGATATTGGAGTATCTAGGTGACATTAGGGTTTTGGCCGATTTGTGTCTTAAGGTGTTATTCTAGTACGAACTCTAGGGTTGTTTGTGACACTTATAGGAATAGCCCAACGGATTGATTGGAAAGAATAACTTTGAGGTGGTTTCGTACCCTACCATAATCTCTTCATTTGTTCTCCGCTATTAGTGACTTTGGAGTGACTCTTTGTTGCATGTTGAGGGATAGTTATATGATCCAATTATGTTATTATTGTTGAGAGGACTTGCACTAGTGAAAGTATGAACCCTAGGCCTTGTTTTCTATCATTGCAATACCGTTTATGCTCACTTTTACCATTAGTTACCTTGCTGTTTTTATAATTTCAGATTACAAAAACCTTTATCTACCATCCATATACCACTTGTATCACTATCTCTTCGCCGAACTAGTGCACCTATACAATTTACCATTGTATTGGGTGTGTTGGGGACACAAGAGACTCTTTGTTATTTGGTTGCAGGGCTGCTTGAGAGAGGCCATCTTCATCCTACGCCTCCTATGGATTGATAAACCTTAGGTCATCCACTTGAGGGAAATTTGCTACTGTCCTACAAACCTCTGCACTTGGAGGCCCAACAACGTCTAGAAGAAGAAGGTTGTGTAGTAGACATCAAGCTCTTTTCTGGCGCCGTTGCCGGGGAGGTTAGCACTTGAAGGTATATCTTTAGATCTTGCAATCGAGTCTTTTAGTTTCTTGTTTTATCACTAGTTTAGTCTATAAAAGAAAACTACAAAAAATGGAATTGAGTTTGTCTCATACGCTTCACCTTTTTAATATCTATCATGAAAATAAGGATTCCGATAATTGTGCTCAAGTGCTAGAAGAAGAATGCATTAGAATGTTTGGCACTAAATATTTGAATGATGAGCATGGTTGCAATGTTGTTAGTATGAGTTCCTTGAATATCTATGATGCTAATGATATACAAAGCCACAAGCTTGGGGAAGCTATGTTTGATGAAAATGATATTTTTTATCCCCCAAGTCTTGATGAGCAAATTTATTAGGATGATAGCATGCCCCCTATCTATGATGATTGTATTTATGAAAGTGGGTTTGGAAGAGTTTCAACTTTAGGAAGTAATGATCCCACTATTTTGGAGGATGTTGAACCTTATTGTGATAATTATGAAAGTGGATTTGGAGAGGTCATGACTTTATTTAGTGATGAATCCACTATTTCAGAAGAGGTTCCAATTGATTATGAGAATAAAGTTGCTATCTATGATGATTATTGTGATGACATATATGCTATAAAGAATAATTATAACCATGAAACTTGTCATCATAATTTTAGTTTTCAATTGGATTATGCCTCACATGATAATTATTTTGTTGAGTTTGCTCCCACTATTATTCATGAGAAAAGTTTTGCTTATGTGGAGAGTAGTAAATTTTATATGCTTGTAGATCATGAAAACAATGCTTTATGTGATGGTTATATTGTTGAATTCATTCATGATGCTACTGGAAATTATTATGAGGGAGGAACATATGCTTGTAGGAGTTGTAATAATATCAAGTTTCCTCTCTATGTGCTTAAAATCTTGAAGTTATGCTTGTTTTGCCCTCCTATGCTAGTTGATTATTGTTCCCACAAGTTGTTTGCTCACAAAATCCCTATGCATAGGAAGTGGGTTAGACTTAAATGTGCTAGTCATATTCTTCATGATGCTCTCTTTATGTTTCAATTCTTATCCTTTATGTGAGCATCCTTGAAATCATCATGCCTAGCTAGGAGCGTTAAACGATAGCGCTTGTTGGGAGGCAACCCAACTTTATTTTGGTTCCTTGATTTTTCCTCCTGTTTAGTAATAAATAATTCATCTAGACTCTGTTTATATGTGGTTTTATGCTTTTAATTAGCGTTTGTGCCAAGTAGAACCTTTGGGAAGACTTGGGGAAAGTTTTTGCGATGATGCTGTAAAAAACAGAAACTTTAGCGCTCACGAGAATTGCTGCCATTTTTTATTGGAGAGTGCTATTTAGTTAATTCTTTTTGCAGATGATTAATAGATAAATTCCTCACGTCCAGAAATTTATTTTAGAATTTTTTGGGTTCCAGAAGTTTGGGTTAGTTACAGATTACTACAGACTGTTCTGTTTTTGACAGATTCTGTTTTTCATGTGTTGTTTACTTATTTTGATGAATCTATGGCTAGTAAAGGAGTTTATAAAGCATATAGAAGTTGTAATACAGTAGGTTTAACACCAACATAAATCAAGAATGAGTTCATTACAGTACCTTGAAGTGGTGTTTTATTTTCTTTTGCTAACGGAGCTCACGAGTTTTCTGTTAAGTTTTGTGTTGTGAAGTTTTCAAGTTTTGGGTAAAGATTTGATGGACTATGGAATAAGGAGTGGCAAGAGACTAATCTTGGGGATGCCCAAGGCATCCCAAGGTAATATTTAAGGATAATCAAGCATCTAAGCTTGGAGATGCCCCGGAAGGCATCCCCTCTTTTGTCTTCGTTCATCGGTAACTTTACTTGGAGCTATATTTTTATTTACCACATGATATGTGTTTTGCTTGGAGCGTCATTTTATTTTATTTAGTTTTTCTTGCTGTTTTAATAAAATACCAAGATCTGAAATTATTAAATGTTATAGAGTCTTCACATAGTTGCATAATTATTCGACTACTCATTGATCTTCACTTACATCTTTCGGAGTAGTTTGTTGTTTGCTCTAGTACTTCACTTATATTTTTTAGAGCATGGTGGTAGTTTTATTTTGAAGAAATAGATGAACTCTCATCCTTCACTAAGATTATTTGAGAGTCTTAAATATCATGGTAATTTGCTTAAATAATCATAACATGCTTGGTATGCAAGAATAGTAAAAACTTTCTGATGAGTGTTTTGAATACTAAGAGAAGTTTGATGCTTGATGATTGTTTTGAGATATGGAGGTAATAATATCAAAGTCGTGCTAGTTGAGTAGTTGTGAAATTGAGAAATTCTTGTGTTGAAGTTTGCAAGTCCCGTAGCATGCACGTATGGCAAACTTTAGGTAACAAATTTGGAACATGAAGTGTTACTTGATTGTCCTCCTTATGAGTGGCAGTCGGGGACGAGCGATGGTCTTTTCCTACCAATCTATCCCCCTAGGAGCATGCGCGTAGTGCCGAGTTTTTTGATGACTTGTAGATTTTTTCAACAAGTATGTGAGTTCTTTATGACTAATGTTGAGTCCATGGATTATACGCACTCTTACCCTTCCATCCTTGCTAGCCTCTTTGGTACCGTGCATTGCCCTTTCTCACATTGAGAGTTGGCTCTAACTTCGCCGGTGCATCCAAACCCCATGATATGATATGCTCTTTCACACATAAACCTCCTTATATCTTCCTCAAAACAGCCACCATACCTACCTATTATGGCATTTCCATATCCATTCCGAGATATATTTCCATGCAACTTTCCACCATTCCGTTCATTATGACACATTCATTATTGTCATATTGCTTAGCATGATCATGTAGTTGACATAGTATTTGTGGCAAAGCCACCGTTCATAATTCTTCCATACATGTCACTCTTGGTCCATTGCATATCCCGGTACACCGCCGGAGGCATTCATATAGAGTCATCTTTTGTTCTAATATTGAGTTGTAATCATTGAGTTGTAAATAAATAGAAGTGTGATGATCATCATTTTCTAGAGCATTGTCCCAACTGAGGAATAAATAAATAAAAGAGAGAAAGGCCATAAAACAGAGAAGGCCCAAAAAAAGAGAGAAAGGCCATAAAAAAGAGAAGGCCCAACAAAAAAATAAAAAAATGAAAATGAGAGAAAAAGAGAGAAGGGACAATGCTACTATCCTTTGCCACACTTGTGCTTCAAAGTAGCACCATAATCTTCATGATAGAGAGTCTCTTGTTTTGTCACTTTCATATACTAGTGGGAATTTTTCATTATAGAACTTGGCTTGTATATTCCAACAATGGGCCTCCTCAAGTTCCCTAGGTCTTCGTGAGCAAGCAAGTTGGATGGACACCCACTTAGTTTCTTTTGTTGAGCTTTCATACATTTATAGCTCTAGTGCATCTGTTGCATGGCAATCCCTACTCCTTGCATTAACATCAATCGATGGGCATCTCCATAGCTCATTGATTAGCCTCGTTGATGTGAGACTTTCTCCTTTTTTGTCTTCTCCACATAACCCCCATCATCATATTCTATTCCACCCATAGTGCTATGTCCATGGCTCGCGCTCATATATTGCATGGAAGTTTATAGGTTTGAGATTACTAAAGTATGAAACAATTGCTTGGCTTGTCATCGGGGTTGTGCATGATGAGAGCATTCTTGTGTGACGAAAATGGAGCATGACTAAACTATATGATTTTGTAGGGATGAACTTTCTTTGGCCATGTTATTTTGAGAAGACATAATTGCTTAGTTAGTATGATTGAAGTATTATTATTTCTATGTCAATATGAACTTTTATCTTGAATCTTTCGGATCTGAATATTCATACCACAATTAAGAAGAATTACATTGAAATTATGCCAACTAGCATTCCACATCAAAAATTCTTTCTTTTATCATTTACCTACTCGAGGACGAGCAGGAATTAAGCTTGGGGATGATGATACGTCTCCAACGTATCTATAATTTTTGATTATTCAATGCTATTATATTATCTGTTTTGGATGTTTATGGGCTTTATTATACACTTTTATATTATTTTTGGGACTAACCTATTAACCCAGAGCCCAGTGCCAGTTTCTGTTTCTTCCTTGTTTTATAGTATCGCAGAAAAGGAAAATCAAACAGAGTCCAATTGACCTGAAACTTCACGGAACTTATTTTTGGACCAGAAGAAACCCATGGAGTACCGAAGTTGCACGAGGAGAGTCTCGGGCTGCCCACGAGGGTGGAGGGCGCACCCACCCCTCCTGGGCGCACCCCCCTACCTCGTGGGAAGCCCGGAAGTCTACCAACGTACTTCTTACTCCCATATATACCCATATACCCTAAAACGATCGAGGAGCAGAATAGATCGGGAGTTCCGCCGCCAGAATCCTCCGTAGCCACCGAAAACCAATCTAGACCCGTTCCGGCACCCTGTCGGAGGGGGAATCCCTCTCCGGTGGCTATCTTCATCATCCCGGCGCTCTCCATGACGAGGAGGGAGTAGTCCACCCTCGGTGCTGAGGGTATGTACCAGTAGCTATGTGTTTGATCTCTCTCTCTCTCTCTCTCTCTCTCTCTCGTGTTCTTGATTTGGCACGATCTTGATGTATCATGAGCTTTGCTATTATAGTTGGATCTTATGTTTCTTCTCCCCCTCTACTCTCTTGTAATGGATTGAGTTTTCCCCTTTGAAGTTATCTTATTGGATTGAGTCTTTAAAGATTTTAGAACACTTGATGTATGTCTTGTGGTGCGTATCTGTGGTGACAATGGGATATCACGTGATTCACTTGATGTATGTTGTGGTGATCAAGTTGCGGGTTCCGCCCATGAACCTATGCATAGGGGTTGGCACATGTTTTCGTCGTGATTCTCCGGTAGAAACTTTGGGGCACTCTTTGAGGTTCTATGTGTCTGTTGAATAGATGAATCCGAGATTGTGTGACGCATATCATATAACCATACCCATGGATACTTGAGGTGACATTGGAGTATCTAGGTGACATTAGGGTTTTGGTTGATTTGTGTCTTAAGGTGTTATTCTAGTACGAACTCTAGGGCTGTTTGTGACACTTGTAGGAATAGCCCAACAGATTGATTGGAAAGAATAACTTTGAGGTGGTTTCGTACCCTACCATAATCTATTTGTTTGTTCTCCGCTATTAGTGACTTTGGAGTGACTCTTTGTTGCATGTTGAGGGATAGTTGTATGATCCAATTATGTTATTATTGTTGAGAGGACTTGCACTAGTGAAAGTATGAACCCTAGGCCTTGTTTTCTATCATTGCAATACCGTTTATGCTCACTTTTACCATTAGTTACATTCCTGTTTTTATAATTTCAGATTACAAAAACCTTTATCTACCATCCATATACCACTTGTATCACTATCTCTTCGCCGAACTAGTGCACCTATACAATTTACCATTGTATTGGGTGTGTTAGGGACAAAAGAGACTCTTTGTTATTTGGTTGCAGGGTTGCTTGAGAGAGACCATCTTCATCCTGTGCCTCCTACGGATTGATAAACCTTAGGTCATCTACCTGAGGGAAATTTGCTACTGTCCTACAAACCTCTGCACTTGGAGGCCCAACAATGTCTACAAGAAGAAGGTTGTGTAGTAGACATCAGGGAGGGGCGGGGAGTTAGATATTTCCACGGAAGCCAAAAAATTTGGAATCGCTTCAGCGAAAAAACTGGCACGCAAAGTGTCATCAGACACGGTCCCTTATTCAGAGCGGGATGTGGACTGTAGTCGCCGCACCTTCTCGCGTAAGCTGTATGTGTACTATACTCTGACGGTGCTCCAAGATATTTTGTGTTGCATCTCACACGGTTGGTTATAATAAACTGAAAGTGCGTTAAGTCGACTAGAGGGGGAGTGAATAGGTGATTTTTATGAATTTTTCACTGAGAAATTTTAGGGTGAGGAAATTCCTGAGCAAAGAACTACTTGCAGCGGAATAAGGACTCAGATGCATACATGACATAACATAAACATGGATATCATGATGAAATGAAAACAGACACAGAGTACAGAAAGCGTAAGCACATGATAAAACATGATGAAGACAAACAGACTGAAGAAATTGAAATGAGGAAATTGAGAAAGTCTTCAGTCAAAGTCTTCGAACAGATATGAACAGGCACACAACACATTAATGAGGAAATGAAGGGGTTGAGGAAATAGAACCAGTAAGCTTGGTGAAGACAATGATTTGGTAGACCAGTTCCAACTGTTGTGACAGTTGTACGTCTGGTTAGAGCGGCTAGGTATTTAAACCTGAGAACACACAGTCCCAGACACACAGTCCTCACCATATTCTCCTTGCACTAAGGTCACACAGACCTCGTCCAATCACTCGTGGTAAGTCTTCAGTTGACTTCCAAACCTTCACAGACTCGGCCACTCGGCGATCCACAATTCCTCTTGGATGCTCTAGACGATGACGCCTAACCGTCTGGAGGATGCATAGTCCTCAAAGGTAACAAGCGTCAGTTCCACACAGGAACAATCTCTTCAGTGATGCTCAATCACCTTGGGTTTGTAAGTGTTTGGTTTGGGGTTTTGGGTTTTTCCTCACTTGATGATTTTCGCTCAAGTCCTCGGAGGATGGGATGCTCTCAATGACAAGTGTCAGTTTCTCGTGAAGCCGCCAACTAGCTATTGGTTGTAGGGGGCGGCTATTTATAGCCTAGGGAGCAGCCCGACCTGATAAGACATAAATGCCCTTCAATGATATGACCGTTAGGTGGGTAGATATTTTTGGGACAGCTGGCGCATAGCACAGCAACGGGCGGAAATTTTTCTATCAAATTCCTCTGGGCTATAATGTTCCTCACTTGTAGGCAATCTGCACTAGCGAATCCTAACTCCTTAGTCAAAACAAATTCCTCAGAGACTAGAAGAACTTCGTCTCTGTCACTGAAGAAATTGACTGAACTGTATGAGATTTCCAATGGCTTCACTTGAAGGGATTGGTAGGTGTAGGATTTTGAGCTGAGCATCACTTGGAAACTTTTCCTTAGTTTTACTTCGACCTCCTTTAACAGTACGGTGTTTCCTATGACTCAAGAAAGAGAAAATGAAACTATGAAAACAAAAGTCTTCACGCTTCATGTTCCTCATATGAATAACAAGTCTTCATAGTCACACCAATTTCTTCACTTTCAAAGTCTTCAGAAAGTCTTCAGAAATCCAAAGTCTTCAGTCGAAGACATTCATTTTTAGGGGTCAACTTTCTCTATAAATATCAAACTCCTCATAGACTTATAGACATGTGTACACTCATAAATGCATTAGTCCCTTAACCTATAAGTCTTCAATACACCAAAATCACTAAGGGGCACTAAATGCACTTACAATCTCCCCATTTTTGGTGATTGATGACAATATAGGTTAAGTTTTCAACGAGTATAAACATATGAAGTGTAAATACTGATATTGAGGAATTTGATTGCAAGATATGGAAGAACTCCCCCTGAAGATGTGCATAGTGAGGAATTTGCTTTTGAAGCAATGCACATTTGAAGAGTAGAATATTGGAGATCTCCCCATATATCTTGTAATTCATACACGCATTTGACATATGATATGAAGAATTTAAAATGCATGATGAAATATGGCGACTGATGTGATTCAGCATGCGTGCATTAGCATATATGAGGAAATAGCATGCAAAAGTGAAGGAAATATGCCCTAGAGGCAATAATAAAGTTATTATTTATTTCCTTATATCATGATAAATGTTTATTATTCATGGTAGAATTGTATTAACCAGAAACATAATACATGTGTGAATACATAGACAAACAGAGTGTCACTAGTATTCCTCTACTTGACTAGCTCGTTGATCAAAGATGGTTATGTTTCCTAACCACAGACATGAGTTGTCATTTGATTAACGGGGTCACATCATTAGAGAATGATGTGATTGACTTGACCCATTCCGTTAGCTTAGCACTTGATCATTTAGTTTGTTGATATTGCTTTCTTCATTACTTATACATGTTCCTATCACTATGTGATTATGCAACTCCTGTTTACCAGAGGAACACTTTGTGTGCTACCAAACGTCACAACGTAACTGGGTGATTATAAAGGTGCTCTACAGGTGTCTCCGAAGGTACTTGTTGGGTTGGCGTATTTCGAGATTAGGATTTGTCACTCCAATTGTCCGAGAGGTATCTCTGGGCCCTCTCGGTAATGCACATCACTTAAGCCTTGCAAGCATTGCAACTAATGAGTTAGTTGTGGGATGATGTATTACAGAACAAGTAAAGAGACTTGCCGGTAACGAGATTGAACTAGGTATTGAGATACCGACGATCGAATCTCGGGCAAGTAACATACCGATGACAAGGGGAACAACGTATGTTGTTATGCGGTCTGACCGATAAAGATCCTCGTAGAATATGTGGGAGCCAATATGAGCATCCAGGTTCCGCTATTGGTTATTGACCGGAGACGTTTCTCGGTCATGTCTACATAGTTCTCGAACCCGTAGGGTCCGCACGCTTAAAGTTTTGATGACGGTTATATTATGAGTTTATGAGTTTTGATGTACCAAAGGTTGTTCGGAATCCCGAATGTGATCACGGACATGACGAGGAGTCTCGAAATGGTCGAGACATGAAGATTTATATATTGGAAGCCTATATTTGGATATGGAAGTGTTCCGAGTGAAATCGAGATTTTACCAGAGTACCGAGGGGTTACCAAAACCCCCTGCTACCTTTTGAGCACTGCGTTGGATTTCCTTGAAGAGGAAAGGATGATGCAGCAAAGTAGCGTAAGTATTTCCCTCAGTTTTGAGAACCAAGGTACCAATCCAGTAGGAGGCTACACGCGAGTCCCTCGTACCTGCACAAAACAAATAACTCCTCACAACCTACGCGAAAAGGGGGTGTCAATCCCTTCACGGTCACTCACGGGAGTGAGATCTGATAGATATGATAAGATAATATTTTTGGTAATTTTTTGATAAAGATGCAAAGTAAAATAAAATCAAAGTAAAAAATCAAAGTAAACAAATAAGTATTGGAAGATTAATATGATGAAGATAGACCCGGGGGCCATAGGTTTCACTAGTGGCTTCTCTCAAGAGCATAAGTATTTTACGGTGGGTGAACGAATTACCGTTGAGCAATTGACAGAATTGAGCATAGTTATGAGAGTATCTAGGTATGATCATGTATATAGGCATCACGTCTAAGACAAGTAGACCAACTCCTGCCTGCATCTACTACTATTACTCCACTCATCGACCGTTATCCAGCATGCATCTATAGTATTAAGTTCATGGAAACAGAGTAACGCCTTAAGCAAGATGACATGATGTAGAGGGATAAATTCATACAATATGATAAAAAAACCATCTTGTTATCCTCGATGGCAACAATACAATACGTGCCTTGCTGCCCCTACTGTCACTGGGAAAGGATAACGCAAGATTGAACCCAAAGCTAAGCACGTCTCCCATTGCAAGAAAGATCAATCTAGTAGGCCAAACCAAACTGATAATTCGAAGAGACTTGCAAAGATTACCAATCATACATAAAAGGATTCAGAGAAGATTCAAATATTGTTCATAGATAATCTTGATCATAAACCCACAATTCATCGATCTCAACAAACACACCGCAAAAAGAAGATTACATCGAATAGATCTCCACAAGAGAGGGGGAGAACTTTGTATTGAGATCCAAAAAGACAGAAGAAGCCATCTAGCTAATAACTATGGACCCGAAGGTCTAAGGTAAACTACCCACACTTCATCGGAGAGGCTATGGTGTTGATGTAGAAGCCCTCCGTGATGGATGCCCCCTCCGGCGGAGCTTCGGAACAATCCCCAAGATGGGATCTCATGGATACAGAAAGTTGCGGCGGTGGAATTAGGCTTTTGGCTCTGTATCTGATCATTTGTGGGTACGTAGTTATATATAGGAGTAAGGAGTATGTCGGTGGAGCAACAGGGGGCCCACGAGGGTGGAGGGCACGCCTGGGGGGTAGGCGCGCCCCCCTACCTCGTGGCCTCCTCCTTTGTTTCTTGACATAGGGTCCAAGTCTCCTAGATCACGTTGTTGAGAAAATCACGTTCCCAAAGGTTTCATTCCGTTTGGACTCCATTTGATATTCCTTTTCTTCGAAACCCTAAAATAGACAAAAAACAACAATTCTGGGTTGGGCCTCCGGTTAATAGGTTAGTCCCAAAAGTAATATAAAAGTGGATAATAAAGCCCAATAATGTCCAAAACAGTAGATAATATAGCATGGAGCAATAAAAAATTATAGATACATTCAAGACGTATCAAGCATCCCCAAGCTTAATTCCTGCTCATCCTCGAGTAGGTAAATGATAAAAAAGATAATTGTTGATGTGGAGTGCTACTTGGCATAATTTCAATGTAATTCTTCTTAATTTTGGTATGAATATTGAGATCCGAAAGATTCAAGATAAAAGTTCATATTGACACAAAAATAATAATACTTCAAGCATACTAACAAAGCAATCATGTCTTCTAAAAATAACATGGCCAAAGAAAGTTATCCCTACAAAATCATATAGTCTGGCTATGCTCTATCTTCACCACACAAAGTATTTAAATCATGCACA
Source organism: Triticum dicoccoides (assembly GCF_002162155.2). NCBI lineage: Eukaryota > Viridiplantae > Streptophyta > Magnoliopsida > Poales > Poaceae > Triticum > Triticum dicoccoides. Next base: position 67,089,275 of record NC_041390.1, on the reverse strand, counting down.
ACCCCGATGACAAGCCAAGCAATTGTTTCATACTTTTGACATTCTCAAACTTTTTCAATCTTCACGCAATACATGAGCGTGAGCCATGGATATAGCACTATAGGTGGAATAGAATGGTGGTTGTGGAGAAGACAAAAAGGGAGAAGATAGTCTCACATCAACTAGGCGTATCAACGGGCTATGGAGATGCCCATCAATAGATATCAATGTGAGTGAGTAGGGATTTCCATGCAACAGATGCACTAGAGCTATAAGTGTATGAAAGCTCAACAAAAGAAACTAGTGGGTGTGCATCCAACTCGCTTGCTCACGAAGACCTAGGGCATTTTGAGGAAGCCCATCATTGGAATATACAAGCCAATTTCTATACTGTAAAATTCCCACTAGTATATGAAAGTGATAACATAGGAGACTCTCTATCATGAAGATCATGGTGCTACTTTGAAGCACAAGTGTGGTAAAAGGATAGTAGCATTGCCCCTTCTCTCTTTTTCTCTCATTTTTTTATTTGGGCTTCTTTGGCCTCTTTTATTTATTTATTTTCGTCCGGAGTCTCATCCCGACTTATGGGGGAATCATAGTCTCCATCATCCTTTCCTCACTGGGACAATGCTCTAATAATGATGATCATCACACTTTTATTTACTTACAACTCAAGAATTACAACTCAATATTTAGAGCAAGATATGACTCTATATGAATGCCTCCGGCGGTGTACCGGGATATGTAATGACTCATGAGTGACATGTATGAAAGAATTATGAATGGTGGCTTTGCCACAAATACGATGTCAACTACATGATCATGCTAAGCAATATGACAATGATGGAGCGTGTCATAATAAACCGAATGGTGGAAAGTTGCATGGCAATATATCTCGGAATGGCTATGGAAATGCCATAATTGGTAGGTGTGGTGGCTGCTTTGAGGAAGGTATATGATGGGTGTATGATACAGGCGAAAGGTGCGCGGTATTAGAGAGGCTAGCAATGGTGGAAGGAGGAAAAGTGCATATAATAAATGGACTCAACATTAGTCATAAAGAACTCATATACTTATTGGAAAAATCTACAAGTCATCAAAGCAAAGTATTACGCGCATGCTCCTAGGGGGATAGATTGGTAGGAAAAGACCATCACTCGTCCCCAACCGCCACTCATAAGGAAGACAATCAAAAAATAAATTATGCTCCGACTTCATCACATAACGGTTCACCATACATGCATGCTACGGGAATCACAAACTTTAACGCAAGTATTTCTCAAATTCATAATTACTCAACTAGCACAACTTTAATATCACATTCTTCATATCTCAAAACAATTATCAAGTATCAAACTTCTCATAGTATTCAACACCCTCATAAGAAAGTTTTACTATTCTTGCATACCAAGCATATTATGATTTTAAGCAAATTGCCATGCTACTAAAGACTCTCAAAATAATCTAAGTGAATCATGAGAGATCAATAGTTTCTATAAAACAAATCCACCACCGTGCTCTAAAAATATAAGTGAAGTACTAGAGTAAAACTATATAACTCAAAAGATATAAGCGAAGCATATAGAGTATTCTAAGAAATTCCAAATCATGTATGGATCTCTCAAAAGTTGTGTACAGTAAGGATGATTGTGGTAAACTAAAAAGAAAAGACTCGAATCATACAAGACGCTCCAAGCAAAACACATATCATGTGGTGAATAGAAATATAGCTCCAACTAAAGTTACCGATAGAAGTAGACGAAAGAGGGGATGCCTTCAGGGGCAACCCCAAGCTTTGGCTTTTAGGTGTCCTTAGATTATCTTGGGGGTTCCATGGGCATCCCCAAGCTTAGGCTCTTGCCGCTCCTTGTTCCATAGTCCATCAAATCTTTACCCAAAAACTTGAAAACTTCACAACACAAAACTTAAAGTAGAAAATCTCGTGAGCTCCGTTAGTGAAAGAAAACAAAAGACCACTTCAAGGTACTGTAATGAACTCATTATTTATTTATATTGGTGTTAAACCTACTGTATTCCAACTTATCTATGGTTTATAAACTATTTTACTAGCCATAGATTCATCAAATCAAGCAAACAACACACGAAAAACAGAATCTGTCAAAAACAGAACAGTCTGTAGTAATCTGTAGCTAGCGCAAGATCTGGAACCCCAAAAATTCTAAAATAAATTTCTGGACGTGAGGAATTTATCTATTAATCATCTTAAAAAAGAATTAACTAAATAGCACTTTCCAAATAAAAATGTGAGCAGTTCTCGTGAGTGCTAAAGTTTCTATTTTTTACAGCAAGATTAACAAGACTTTCCCCAAGTCTTCCCAACGGTTCTACTTGGCACAAACACTAATTAAACACAAAAAACACAACCAAAGAAGAGTCTAGATAAATTATTTATTACTAAACAGGAGAAAAAAGTAAGGAATAAAAATAAAATTGGGTTGCCTCCCAACAAGCGCTATCGTTTAACGCCCCTAGCTAAGCATAAAAAGCAAGGATAGATCTAGGTATTGCCACCTTTGGTAGGAAATTATTCAATAAGACATATATTATCCTTAGAAATTTCTTGCTTTTTAGTTATTATAAAACTTTTAGGCACAAGATCAAAAAATTCATTTGTAACAAATGGTTCCTTAATGATAGCAACAAGATTGGGATGAATACTTATAGATTTGAGATCCGCAGTTTCATTACTAGAGGATTCACCCTTATTTTTAGGAACATACATAAGCTTGGCACTTTTAGTAGGAGGACTTGGAGTATTTTTTACGGAAGCAAAAGTGGTTCCCAAGTTGGTAATGATATCTTCAAGTTTATCGATCCTAGTGGAATCATGATATATTAACTATGGGTTCCTTCTCTTTAATATTTTTCAAAGTGACTCCTACTTTAGATCCATATTGAGAGATTTGGTTGTGGAACTTTTTATCCAAATTTTCAATTAACTCTACTGTAGCAACCTTATTTTCAATAATTTCAAGCCTTTGCATTACATGCTCCAAAGTTAATATAGTTCCATTAACCAAAAGAGGGGGTGAGCCAAACAAATCTAGCATAGCATTATAAGAATCAAAAGTATGGCTACCTAAGAAATTCCCTCCGGTAATGGTATCAAGGATATATCTATACCAAGGATTAGCACCTACATAAAAATTGCGGAGAAGAACAGAAGTAGATTGCTTCCTAGTAGATTTGTTTTGAGCATTGAAAATTCTATGCCAAGCATCTTTCAGATTTTCTCCCTCCCTTTGTTTAAAATTTAGGACTTCATTCTTGGGAGACAACGGAGAAGATAGAGGACTAGCCATAGCGATGAGCGAGCAAACAAGAAACGAGCAAAAGGAGGCAAATAGAGAAAGAGAGGGAGGATAGAGAGAGAGAGAGAGAGCGGGCGAATAAAAGGCCAAGGATGAAGTGGGGGAGAGGAAAACAAGAGTTAAATGGAAAATAATGTAATGCGAGAGATAAGGATATGTGATGGGTACTTGCTATGTTGACTTTTGCATAGACTCCCCGGCAACGGCGCCAGAAATCTTCTTGCTACCTTTTCAGCACTGCGTTGGATTTCCTTGAAGAGGGAAGGATGATGCAGCAAAGTACCGTAAGTATTTCCCTCAGTTTTGAGAACCAAGGTATCAATCCAGTAGGAGGCTACACGCGAGTCCCTCGTACCTGCCCAAAACAAATAACTCCTCGCAACCAACGCGAAAAGGGGGTGTCAATCCCTTCACGGTCACTCGCGAGAGTGAGATCTGATAGATATTATAAGATAATAATTTTGGTAATTTTGTGATAAAGATGCAAAGTAAAATAAAAGCAAAGTACAAAAGCAAAGTAAACAAATAAGTATTGGAAGATTAATATGATGAAGATAGACCCAGGAGCCATAGGTTTCACTAGTGGCTTGTCTCAACAGCATAAGTATTTTACGGTGGGTGAGCGAATTACTGTTGAGCAATTGACAGAATTGAGCATAGTTATGAGAGTATCTAGGTATGACCATGTATATAGGCATCACGTCCAAGACAAGTAGACCGACTCCTGCCTGCATCTACTACTATTACTCCACTCATCGACCGCTATCCAGCATGCGTCTAGAGTATTAAGTTCATGGAAACAGAGTAACGCCTTAAGCAAGATGACATGATGTAGAGGGATAAATTCATGCAATATGATAAAAACCCCATCTTGTTATTGTTGGGGAACGTAGTAATTTCAAAAAAATTCCTACGCACACGCAAGATCATGGTGATGCATAGCAACAAGAGGGGAGAGTGTTGTCCACGTACCCTCGTAGACCGAAAGCGGAAGCGTTAGCACAATGCGGTTGATGTAGTCGTACATCTTCACGATCCGACCGATCCAAGTACCGAATGCACGACACCTCCGAGTTCAGCACACATTTAGCTCGATGACATCCCGTGAACTCCAATCCAGCAGAGCATCACGGGAGAGTTCAGTCAGCACGATGGCGTGGTGACGGTGATGATGTTGCTACCGACGCGGGGCTTCGCCTAAGCACCGCTACGATATGACCGAGGTGGAATATGGTGGAGGGGGGGGCACCGCACACGGCTGGGAGAGATCAACTGATCAACTTGTGTGTCTAGAGGTGCCCCCTGCCCCTGTATATAAAGGAGCAAGGGGAGAGGTGGCCGGCCTAGGAGGAGGGCGCGCCTAGGCGGGAGTCCTGTTCCCACAAGGAGTAGGATTCCTCCTTCCCTTGTTGGAGTAGGAGAAAAGGAAAGAGGGGGAGAGGAACAAGGAAAAGTGGGCTGCACCCCTTGTCCAATTGGGACCAGAGGGGGGGCGTGCGCCTCCTTCCTTTTGGCCTCTCTCCTCTATTCCCGTATGGCCCAATAAGGCCCATGTACTCCCCGGCGAATTCCCACAACTCTACGGTACTCCGAAAAATACCCGAATCACTCGGAAACTTTCCGATGTCCAACTATAGTCGTCCAATATATCGATCTTTACGTCTCGACCATTTCGAGACTCCTCGTCATGTCCCCGATCTCATCGGCGACTCCGAACTCCTTCGGTACATCAAAACTCATAAACTCATAATATAAGTGTCATCGAAACCTTAAGCGTGCGGACCCTACGGGTTCGAGAACAATGTAGACATAACCGAGAAACGTCTCCGGTCAATAACCAATAGCGGAACCTGGATCCTCATATTGGCTCCCACATATTCTACGAAGATCTTTATCGGTCAGACCGCATAATAACATACGTTGTTCCCTTTGTCATCGGTATGTTACTTGCCCGAGATTTGATCGTCGGTATCTCAATACCTAGTTCAATCTCGTTACTGGCAAGTCTCTTTACTCATTCCGTAATACATCATCCCGCAACTAACTCATTAGTTGCAATGCTTGCCTGGCTTATAGTGATGTGCATTACCGAGTGGGCCCAGAGATACCTCTCCGACAATCGGAGTGACAAATCCTAATCTCGAAATACGCCAACCCAACAAGTACCTTCGCAGACACCTGTAAAGCACCTTTATAATCACCCAGTTATGTTGTGACATTTGGTAGCACACAAAGTGTTCCTCCGGTAAACAGGAGTTGCATAATCTCATAGTCATAGGAACATGTATAAGTCATGAAGAAAGCAATAGCAACAAACTAAACGATCAAGTGTTATGCTAATGGAATGGGTCAAGTCAATCACATCATTCTCCTAATGATGTGATCCCGTTAATCAAATGACAACTCATGTCTATGGTTAGGAAACATAACCATCTTTGATCAACGAGCTAGTCAAGTAGAAGCATACTAGTGACACTCTGTTTGTCTATGTATTCACACATGTATTATGTTTCCGGTTAATACAATTCTAGCATGAATAATAGACACTTATCATTATATAAGGAAATAAATAATAACTTTATCATTGCCTCTAGGGCATATTTCCTTCAGTCTCCCACTTGCACTAGAGTCAATAATCTAGTTCACATCACCATGTGATTTAATACCAATAGTTCACATCACCATGTGATTAACACCCATAGTTCACATCGACATGTGACCAACACCCAAAGGGTTTACTAGAGTCAATAATCTAGTTCACGTCGCTATGTGATTAACACCCAAAGAGTACTAAGGTGTGATCATGTTTTGCTTGTGAAAGAAGTTTAGTCAACGGGTCTGCCATATTCAGATCCGTACGTATTTTGCAAATTTCTATGTCAACAATGCTCTGCACGGAGCTACTCTAGCTAATTGCTCCCAGTTTCAATATGTATCTAGATTGAGACTTAGAGTCATCTGGATTAGTGTTAAAACTTGCATCGACGTAACCCTTTACGATGAACCTTTTGTCACCTCCATAATCGAGAAACATATCCTTATTCCACTAAGGATAATTTTGACCAATGTCCAGTGATCTACTCCTAGATCACTATTGTACTCCCTTGCCAAACTCAGGGCAGGGTATACAATAGGTCTGGTACACATCATGGCATACTTTATAGAACCTATGGCTGAGGCATAGGGAATGACTTTCATTCTCTCTCTATCTTCTGTCGTGGTCTGGCTTTGAGTCTTACTCAATTTCACACCTTGTAATACAGGCAAGAACTCTTTCTTTGACTATTCCATTTTGAACTACTTCAAAAACTTGTCAAGGTATGTACTCATTGAAAACTTATCAAGCGTCTTGATCTATCTCTATAGATCTTGATGCTCAATATGTGAGCAGCTTCACCGAGGTCTTTTTTGACAAACTCCTTTCAAACACTCCTTTATGCTTTGCAGAATAATTCTACATTATTTCCGATCAACAATATGTCATACACATATACTTATCAGAAATGTTGTAGTGCTCCCACTCACTTTCTTGTAAATACAGGCTTCACCGCAAGTCTGTATAAAACTATATGCTTTGATTAACTTATCAAAGCGTATATTCCAACTCCGAGATGCTTGCACCAATCCATAGATGGATCATTGGAGCTTGCATATTTTGGTAGTACCTTTAGGATTGACAAAACCTTATGTTTGCATCATATACAACTCTTATTTAATAAATCCATTAAGGAATGCAGTTTTGTTTATCCATTTGCCAGATTTCATAAAATGCGGCAATTGCTAACATGATTCGGACAGACTTTAGCATAGATACGAGTGAGAAACTCTCATCGTAGTCAACACCTTGAACTTATCAAAAACCTTTTGCGACAATTCTAGCTTTGTGGATAGTAACACTACTATCAGCGTCCGTCTTCCTCTTGAAGATCCACTTAATCTCAATGACTCGCTGATCATTGGGCAAGTCAATCAAAGTCCATACTTTGTTCTCATACATGGATGTCATCTCAGATTTCATGGCCTCAAGCCATTTCGCGGAATCTGGGCTCATCATCGCTTCCTCATAGTTTGTAGGTTCGTCATGGTCAAGTAATATGACCTCCAGAATAGGATTACCGTACCACTCTGGTGCGGATCTCACTCTAGTTTACCTACGAGGTTCGGTAGTAACTTGATCTGAAGTTACATGATCATCATCATTAGCTTCCTCACTAATTTGTGTAGGAGTCACAGAAACAGATTTCTGTGATGAACTACTTTCCAATAAGGGAGCAGGTACAGTTACCTCATCAAGTTCTACTTTCCTCCCACTCACTTCTTTCGAGAGAAACTCCTTCTCTACAAAGGATCCATTCTCAGCAATGAATATCTTGCCTTCGGATCTGTGATAGAAGGTGTACCCAACATTTTCTTTTGGGTATCCTATGAAGATGCACTTCTCCGATTTGGGTTTGAGCATATTAGGTTGAAACTTTTTCACATAAGCATTGCAACCTCAAACTTTAAGAAACGACAGCTTTAGGTTTCTTGCCAAACCATAGTTCATACGGTGTCGTCTCAACGGATGGTGCCCTATTTAATGTGAATGTAGCTGTCTCTAATGCATAACCCCAAAATGATAGTGGTAAATCGGTAAGAGACATCATAGATCGCACCATATCTAATAAAGTACGGTTACGATGTTAGGACACACCATTACACTGTGGTGTTCCAGGTGGCACGATTTTGTGAAACTTTTCCACATTGCTTTAATTGAAGACCAAACTCGTAACTCAAATATTTTACTTCTGCGATCATATCGTAGAAATTATTATTTTTGTTACGATGATTCTCCACTTCACTCTGAAATTATTTGAACTTTTCAAATATTTCAGACTTGTGTTTCATCAAGTAGATATACTCATATCTACTCAAATCATCTGTGAAGATCAGAAAATAATGATACCTGCCGCGAGCCTCAATATTACTCGGACCACATACATCAGTATGTATGATTTACAACAAATCTGTTGCTCGCTCCATTGTTCCGGAGAACGGAGTCTTAGTCATTTTGCCCATGAGGCATGGTTCGCAAGCATCAAGTGATTCATAATCAAGTGATTCCAAAAGCCCATCAGCATGGACTTTCTTCATGCGCTTTACACCAATATGACCTAAACGGCAGTGCCACAAATAAGTTGCACTATCATTATTAACTTTGCATCTTTTGGCTTCAAAATTATGAGAATGTGTATCACCACAATCGAGATCCAACAAACCATTTTCATTGGGTGTATGACCATAGAAGGTTTTATTCATGTAAATAGAACAACAATTTATTCTCTTACTTAAATGAATAACCGTATTGCAATAAATATGATCAAATCATATTCATGCTCAACGCAAACACCAAATAACACTTATTTAGGTTCAACACTAATCTCGAAAGTATAGGGAGTGTGTGATGATGATCATATCAATCTTGGAACCACTTCCAACACACATCGTCACTTCACCCTTAACTAGTCTCTGTTCATTCTGCAACTCCCGTTTCGAGTTACTACTCTTAGCAACTGAACCAATATCAAATACCGAGGGGTTGCTACGAACACTAGTAAAATACACATCAATAATCTGTATATCAAATATACCTTTGTTCACTTTGCCATCCTTCTTATCCGCCAAATACTTGGGGCAGTTCCGCTTCCAGTGACCAGTCCCTTTGCAGTAGAAGCACTTAGTCTCAGGCTTAGGACCAGACTTGGGATTCTTCACTTGAGCATCAACTTGCTTGCCGTTCTTCTTGAAGTTCCCTTTCTTTCCCTTTGCCCTTTTCTTGAAACTAGTGGTCTTGTTAATCATCAACACTTGATGCTCTTTCTTGATTTCTACCTTCATCGATTTCATCATCATGAAAAGCTCGGGAATCGTTTTCATCATCCCTTGCATACTATAGTTCATCACGAAGTTCTACTAACTTGGTGATGGTGACTGGAGAATTATGTCAATCACTATTTTATCTGGAAGATTAACTCCGACTTGATTCAAGCGGTTGTAGTACCCAGACAATCTGAGCACATGCTCACTGCTTGAGCTATTCTCCTCCATCTTTTAGCTATAGAACTTGTTGGAGACTTCATATCTCTCAACTCGGGTATTTGCTTGAAATATTAACTTCAACTCCTGGAACATCCATATGATCCATGACGTTCAAAACGCCTTTGAAGTCCCGATTCTAAGCTGTTAAGCATGGTGCACTAAACTATCAAGTAGTCATCATATTGAGCTAGCCAAACATTCATGACGTCTGCATCTGCTCCTGCAATAGGTCTGTCACCTAGAGGTGCATTAAGGACATAATTCTTCTGTGCAGCAATGAGGATAAACCTCAGATCACGGATCCAATCCGCATCATTGCTACTAACATCTTTTAACTTAGTTTTCTCTAGGAACATATCAAAAATAAAACAGGGGAGCTAAACGCGAGCTATTGATCTACAACATAGATATGCTAATACTACCAGGACTAAGTTCATGATAAATTTAAGTTTAATTAATCATATTACTTAAGAACTCCCACTTAGAAAGACATCCCTCTAATCTTCTAAGTGATCACGTGATCCGAATCAACTAAACCATAACTGATCATCATGTGAAATCGAGTAGTTTTCAATGGTGAACATCACTATGTTGATCATATCTGCTACAGGATTCACGCTCGACCTTTTAGTCTCAGTTTTCCGAGGCCATATCTGCATATGTTAGGCTCGTCAAGTTTAACCTGAGTATTCTGCGTGTGCAAAACTGGCTTGCACCCGTTGTAGATGGACGTAGAGCTTATCACACACGATCATCACGTGATGTATGGGCACGACGAACTTTGGAAACAGTGCATACTCAGGGAGAACATTTTTATCTTGAAATTTAGTGAGAGATCATCTTATAATGCTACCGTCAATCAAAGCAAGATAAGATGCATAAAAGATAAACATCACATGCAATCAATATAAGTGATATGATATGGCCATCATCATCTTGTACTTGTGATATCCATCTCCGAAGTACCGTCATGATCACCATCGTCACTGGCACGACACCTTGATCTCCATCATAGCATCGTTGTCGTCTCGCCAATCTTATGCTTCCATGACTATCGCTACCGCTTAGTGATAAAGTAAAGCATTACAATGCAATTGCATTGCATACAATAAAGCGACAACCATATGACTCCTGCCAGTTGCCGATAGCTTGGTTACAAAACATGATCATCTCATACAATAAAATTTAGCATCATGTCTTGACCATATCACATCACAACATGCCCTGCAAAAACAAGTTAGACATCCTCTACTTTGTTGTTGCAAGTTTTACGTGGCTGCTACGGGCTTAGCAAGAACCGTTCTTACCTACGCATCAAAACCACAACGATAGTTTGTCAAGTTGGTGATGTTTTAACCTTCGCAAGGACCGGGCGTAGCCACACTCGGTTCAACAAAAGTTGGAGAAACTGACACCCGCCAGCCACCTGCGTGCAAAGCACGTCGGTAGAACCAGTCTCGCGTAAGCGTACGCGTAATGTCGGTCCGGGCCGCTTCATCCATCAATACCGCCAAACCAAAGTATGACATGCTGGTAAGCAGTATGACTTATATCACCCACAACTCACTTGTGTTCTACTCGTGCACAACATCAACGCATAAAACCTAGGCTCGGATGCCACTATTGGGGAATGTAGTAATTTCAAAAAAATTCCTACGCACACGCAAGATCATGGTGATGCATAGCAACGAGAGGGGAGAGTGTTGTCCACGTACCCTCGTAGACAGAAAGCGGAAGCGTTAGCACAACGCGGTTGATGTAGTCGTTCATCTTCACGATCTGACCGATCCAAGTACCGAACGCACGGCACCTCCGAGTTCAGCACACGTTCAGCTCGATGACGTCCCGCGAACTCTGATCCAGCAGAGCTTCACGGGAGAGTTCCATCAGCACGACGGCGTGGTGACGGTGATGATGTTGTTACCGACACAGGGCTTCGCCTAAGCACCGCTACGATATGACCGAGGTGGAATATGGTGGAGGGGGGCACCGCACACGGCTAGGAGAGATCAACTGATCAACTTGTGTATCTAGAGGTGCCCCCCTGCCCTTGTATATAAAGGAGCAAGGGGAGAGGTGGCCGGCCCAGGAGGAGGGAGCGCCAAGGGGGGAGTCCTACTCCCACCAGGAGTAGGAGTCCTCCTTCCCTTGTTGGAGTAGGAGAGAAGGAAAGAGGGGGAGAGGAACAAGGAAAAGTGGGCTGCACCCCTTGTCCAATTCAGACCAGAGGGGGCACGCGCCTCCTTCCTTTTGGCCTCTCTCCTCTATTCCCGCATGGCCCAATAAGGCCCATATACTCCCCGGCGAATTCCCGTAACTCTCCGGTACTCCGAAAAATACCCGAATCACTCAGAACCTTTCCGGTGTCCAAATATAGTCTCCGGTGAATAACCAATGGCGGAACCTGGATGCTCATATTGGCTCCCACATATTCTACAAAGATCTTTATCGGTCAGACCGCATAACAACATACGTTGTTCCCTTTGTCATCGGTATGTTACTTGCCTGAGATTTGATCGTCGGTATCTCAATACCTAGTTCAATCTCATTACCGGCAAGTCTCTTTACTCGTTCCGTAATACATCATCCCGCAACTAACTCATTAGTTGCAATGCTTGCAAGGCTTATAGTGATGTGCATTACTGAGTGGGCCCAGAGATACCTCTCCGACAATTGGAGTGACAAATCCTAATCTCGAAATACGCCAACCCAACAAGTACCTTCGGAGACACCTATAGAGCACCTTTATAATCACCCAGTTATGTTGTGACGTTTGGTAGCACACAAAGTGTTCCTCTGATAAACGGGAGTTGCAAAATCTCATAGTCATAGGAACATGTATAAGTCATGAAGAAAGCAATAGCAACAAACTAAACGATCAAGTGCTATGCTAACGGAATGGGTCAAGTCAATCACATCATTCTCCTAATGATGTGATCCCGTTAATCAAATGACAACTCATGTCTATGGTTAGGAAACATAACCATCTTTGATCAACGAGCTAGTCAAGTAGAGGCATACTAGTGACACTCTGTTTGTCTATGTATTCACACATGTATTATGTTTCCGGTTAATACATTTCTAGCATGAATAATAAACATTTATCATGATATAAGGAAATAAATAATAACTTTATCATTGCCTCTAGGGCATATTTCCTTTAGTTATCCTCGATGGCAACAATACAATATGTGCCTTGTTGCCCCTACTGTCACTGGGAAAGGACACTACAAGATTGAACCCAAAGCTAAGCACTTCTCAATGCAAGAAAGATCAATCTAGTAGGCCAAACCAAACTGATAATTCGAAGACACTTGCAAAGATAACCAATCATACATAAAAGAATTCAGAGAAGATTCAAATATTGTTCATAGATAATCTTGATCATAAACCAACAATTCATCGATCTCAACAAACACACCGCAAAAAGAAGATTACATCGAATAGATCTCCACAAGAGAGGGGAGAACTTTGCATTGAGATCCAAAAAGAGAGAAGAAGCCATCTAGATAATAACTATGGACTCGAAGGCCTGAGGTAAACTACTCACACTTCATCGGAGAGGCTATGGTGTTGATGTAGAAGCCCTCCGTGATGGATGCCCCCTCCGGCGGAGCTTCGGAACAGGCCCCAAGATGGGATCTCGTGGATACAGAAAGTTGCAGCGGTGGAATTAGGTTTTTGGCTCCGTATCTGATCGTTTGGGGGTACGTACGTATATATAGGAGGAAGGAGTACGTCGGTGGAGCAACATGGGGCCCAAGAGGGTGGAGGGCGCGCCTAGGGGGGTAGGCGCGCGCCCCTACCTCGTGGCCTCCTCCTTTGTTTCTTGACGTAGGGTCCAAGTCTCCTGGATCACGTTTGTTGAGAAAATCACGTTCCCGAAGGTTTCATTCCGTTTGGACTCCGTTTGATATTCCTTTTCTTTGAAACCCTAAAATAGACAAAAACAGCAATTCTGGGCTGGGCCTCCGGCTAATAGGTCACTCCCAAAAGTAATATAAAAGTGGACAATAAAGCCCAATAATGTCCAAAACAGTAGATAATATAGCATGGAGCAATCAAAAATTATAGATACGTTGGAGACGTATCACCCCCCGGGGGCTTAATGGGCCATAGTGGGCCTTTGTGACGAAGAGGAGAGGTGGCCAGGGCAGGGCCGTGCGCCCCTCCCCCCTAGTCCGAATAGGACAAGGAGAGGGGGCGGCGCCCCCCTTTCCTCTCTGCCTCCTCTTTCCCCCTCCACTCCTAATCCAACAAGGAAAAGGGAGGGAGTCCTACTCCCGGTGGGAGTAGGACTCCTCCTGGCGCGCCCCCTCCTGGCCGGCCGCACCTCCCCCCTTGCTCCTTTATATATGGGGGCAGGGGCACCCTAGAGACACAACAATTGATCATTTGATCTTTTAGCCGTGTGCAATACCCCCCTCCACCATAGTCCACCTCGATAATACTGTAGCAGTGCTTAGGAGAAGCCCTGCGTCGGTAGAACATCATCATCGTCACCACGCCGTCGTGCTGACGAAACTCTCCCTCAACACTCGGCTGGATCGGAGTTCGAAGGACGTCATCGGGCTGAACGTGTGATGAACTCGAAGGTGCCGTGTGTTCGGTACTTGATCAGTCGGATCGTGAAGACGTACTACTACATCAACCGCGTTGTGCTAATGCTTTCGCTTTCGGTCTACGAGGGTACGTGGACAAACACTCTCCCCTCTCGTTGCTATGCATCACCGTGATCTTGTGTGTGGGTAGGAAAATTTTGAAATTACTACGTTGCCGAACAAAAAGAACATAGCATAAGTATCAGACCACCATCGGGTTTAAGTTTACAACTCGATCCAATAAAACTTTAGAAGAACGAGAGTTGTAACTTATAAAAAATGCCCATATAAAGAGACCCTCTTGAAGACTAACTCAAATTTCTCCCCCTTTGTCATCAAATGACCAAAAGGGACGAAAAATGAGGACTAACGCCCCTGAAGAATATCATCACTGAGTCGATGAAGGAGCATCAGCATTGTTGCGGTCGGTTGTTGAGGTAGGGCCTGCCGCAGTGTCGTCCAAATCTTCATGCTCATCAGTCGCGCGCGATGAATAATATGAGCTGGCTACCAAGGAAGGAACTTTGGTTTTCTTGAATTTCTTTGCTGGTGATTGAGACCATTCAAAGTCCTGCTTGAAACCCATTTGCTTCAGATCTTCTTCACCATAGAGATGAGATAGAACAGCCCAGGTGCGATTGAATACTTCATGGAGGTAGAAGCGGTTCTTCTTCACTGCATTGTGTGTAGCAGTCATGTTGTGAGGAATAGAACCAAATTGATGCTTAACCCATTTGTGGTTGTGATCGACCTTCTGGTGAAGACTGAGGAGAAGCTCACGATCAGTCATCACCCTTGGAGCTGTGCCTTGAGGATTTTGCTTTGAGGCATTGGCGGCAGAGTCATGAGTGGCAGAGTCATCATTGGTGGAATATGATGCCGCTTTGCGGAACTGACCATCGAATGGACGAATGCCTTCATCAATAATAGCACTAGTCTTGCCCTTTTCATTAGATGACAAAAATGTCCGCTTGAGGACTTCTATTGGGGGCAAGTAACTGACGTGATTCTGTAAATCAGCCTTGTAGTTGATTGAAGACCTTGATCTGAGGAATCTCATAAACCAGGGAGCGTAAGGCTTCAACTCAAAAGGGGACAAAGCTACATTTGCCAGAGTCCTCATGAAGAAATCATGGTAGTTGACAGGAATGCCATGAACGAGGTTGAACAGCAGATTCTTCATGATACCAACGACTTCTTATTCATTAGAGTCGTGGCTCTTGATTGGACTCAGAGTCTTGGACAAGATGTGATATATAGTTTGTGGTACATACAACAATTCCTTCACGAGGAATTTGGTTCTTGAGGGTTAACCGGGCTTCAGCGGCTTCATCAACACTTGCATATAATGGTCAGTAAGTTTAGGTTCATGATATATACAATGTGCATCTTCAAGGGGAGGACTGACAGGCAGGGCATGAAGCAATTCAGAGGCCGGTGCTTTGAAGTGAGTATTCTCTGTCATCCAGTCCAATACCCAAGAGTTCACATCTTAGGTATTTCCTGTGATGTGCAGTGTTGCATAGAACTGAAGAATTAGTTCTTCATTCCAATCACATATATCAGTGCAGAAGTTGAGAAGTCCAGCATCGTGAAGAACACTGAGGACTGGCGTGAAGCAAGATAGTGATTCCATGTCCACATGAGGAATATTTTCATGATCAAAAATTGTGTCCTTATCGAAAAGTAGTGAAGAATAGAAGTTGGCTTGGCTGGCAGTCCAGAAATGCTTCCTTCGAAGACGAGCAGAGTCATACGGGTTGTAATCTATGAAGAATACGTGCTCATGGAAGAAGTCAACAGCCTTGAATTTTTGCTTCTTGAAGAAGGGATTCTTCGGCTTGAGCTGAGGAGTGTCAGTTAAAGTCATCATAGCCTCAGGAATCACGTTCTCCGGAACCATAGGCTAAGGAATTTTAGTTTCAGCTACAACCTGGTTCTTCTTTTCTTCAATAGCTTTTTCATCAGCACTAGTGGCTGGAATTTCTTTAGTAGCATTTTCATCAGCGCTAGTGGCTGGAATTGCTTCAGGAATACGAGGTTCTTCAGAGCCCATAAGAACTTCAGTGTGCACAGGGGACTGAGGGATTTGTTGTAGTGGGGTGAAGAGAGGAGAGTTGGGGTGCTGACTATCCCAATTGTCATCATTGAGCACTGGAGTGGAGCACCCAATATCCACGTCTTCATCTTCTTCATTTAATTCTTCAACGCATGCCTCTTTAGCTGTGAAGTGAGGCATAGGCGATGAGATTATTGGAGTTGAAGGGATATCATCCGCTTCAATTTCTTCATCCAACTACTCTGTAGAATCAGCAGAAGGAACGTATTCATCTGATCTGCTTGGGATCTCATAATCTTCACCAAAAGGAACGAGTTCCTTTGATGGCATGCTCGAAACTGGAATAGCATCAATCAGATTTTCAAATGAGCTTGTCAATTTCTTCATCTTCTTTGGTGCTGAAGACTGAGATGAAATAGATGCTTTCCTTTTCTTCACTGCTGCTCGCTCTATAGCTTTGGTTTTCTTCGCTTCTGATGCAGAAGAAAGAACTGTACTTGTTGTTGGTGCATGAGCAGAGGAAATAGGTTCAGTTTCCTCATGCGCAACTGATGCAGTTGCCCTGGTTGGTTCAGATTCTTCAGGCTCAGTGGTTGATGCCTCAGCTGGCCTGGCTTGTTGTCGGTGTCAAAACCGGCGGATCTCGGGTAGGGGGTCCCGAACTGTGCGTCTAGGCCGGATGGTAACAGGAGGCAAGGAACACGATGCTTTACCCAGGTTTGGGCCCTCTTGATGGAGGTAAAACCCTATGTCCTGCTTGATTAATATTGATGATATGGGTAGTACAAGAGTAGATCTACCACGAGATCAAGGAGGCTAAACCCTAGAAGCTAGCCTATGGTATGATTGTTGATGTGTATGTTGTATATTCTCTCGACTAGCATGGCCCTGGTTTATATAATGCACCAGAGGCCTAGCTTAACAAGAGTCCTAGCCGAATACGCCGGTGGGGAGAAGTCCTTGTCTTGATCGCCAAGTCTTTGTGGAATCTTCCTTGTATGCGGCAGCTGTCCGAACTGGCCCATGAGTATACGGCCATGGGGGCCTCGGCCCAATCTAATAGATCGGGAGACGACGTGGTGAGTACCCCCTAGTCCAGGACACCGTCAGCAGCCCCTTGAACCGGTCTTCAAGTTAGGGACGCTCCTCGATTCTTCCGAACTGTTCTTCATCTTCGGTCATCGGTCTTGCAAACTGGTTCAACAAATCTTCTCATCTTCAATCTTGAGGATCGCCGAAATGCATTCGACGAGTTTATATGCCGGGTATTCGAGGAGCCCCTTTAAGTTTCCAGCCTTTATCAATGCCTTATTATTTTTATGCCACACCTCGGGTTTGAAGTTGTTCCCGGGAGGCAGTGTCCTCTTGCGTCCGAGCTCTAACGCCGGACTGTATTCGAGGTATCTTTTGCAGCCGAGCACCAATGCCGGACCGCTTCCCAGCTCTAACGCCGGAATGTATCCGAGCTCCAACGCCGGACTATGTATCCAAGCTCCAATGCCGGACTATATCCGAGGTGACATATCACCTTGGTTCAAAAAAGTTTGAAGGAGTTTAGCCGAGCTTAATGCCGGAAATGCCCTCTACGGAGCCAGCCACTAGCGCCCGAGCTTTATGCCAGACTGCTTCCGAGGTGGTGCACCACCCCGAATGTGGGCCGATTTTTGTGAATATTTTTTGTTGGTGCAATTTATTCTCTGCCGAGATATATAGCCAGTAGCCCTCAAGGTGTGTATCGGTCTAAAACCCGAGATGCACCTGAAGGATGACGTAAGACCGCTGATCCTAGTAGCCGCTGAGACTCAGGTTGATTTGCAAAATTGGCCTGAGGATCAAGTCCAAGCTCGGCAGAATACTTCGGGACACTAAAAGCGGCATGCTCAGTCCTCGAGACTCAGGTTGGGTGCGGCCGACCAACCTGAGGATCAAAATCTCCTTGGAAACTATATTGCACATAAAATTTTCTGCATTGGACAAGCAATGCAGTAGCCCCCGAGACACTGGTCGGGTGGCAACACTAGATCAGGGGATTGATGTGCCCCTTTAATATTTGTAAATAATAAGCCCGAAGCCCAGTAGCCCCCGAGCCTTAATGCGGGCACGGGTGGCCGAATTAAGGATCAATATCCATAGTAAAATCACAAATTATGTGTAATGACTCTATGTATCCAAGTGCTTTACGTCATTAATGCTCAGATCCCATTGTACAAAACTTTGTTAACCGACCATCGGCTTCCACCTCCTCGGCCAGTAGCCGAGGAGTGTTTGTCCTACTTTATAAAACCTTTATGAGGGCAAAAATTTACAACAAACAAGGCAATCTGGCCATATGGTTTTATAAACAAAGGTACGTAGAGAGTTATATTACTGTTTAACAGAAGAAATGTCTTCCAAAGAAAATAGTCCCGCTATCGGTTCCTTTCTTTGGGTTGTCATGCTAACCATGATCATTAAACCTCAGCTCTAATGTAAGAGCAAAATATCGAGGATTTAGTTTCGGAGGCCAGTTAATAGCCCCCGGTAGTGTTTGGCGACAGTCGGGGTCAAGCCGTAAACACTTCGGCCAATGTTATGAACGGCCCGTCATTTAACATAGTCATCGGATCGCTGACCAGTTTACGCTTATTGTGACAGTCAGTTTTCGGCTTTCTCCACTGAGGTGCTTAACCATGTGAGCTGGAAGCACAATCGCAGTGGTTCTCCCTTTGCACGCCTAGCCGAACAAAACGGAACGTAGGAAGCAAGTGCAGGAGCCGGGAAACCCAACTATTGACCGAAGACACAATTCGAAACCGATGCATATGTAGCAATATCTGAGAATGTTTTTGCTGAATCCCTAAAGGTGTCCGGCGTTGCACTACGAGACTAATGCTGGAAAAGCACAAATAGTTTAAAAGTGCCAAAAAGCTTGGAAAACCAAGAAACGTCAGTAAAAACATGATGTCTGAACAAGATCAAGTGTTCGGTGCCAATCCGAAAATTGGTCTTAGAAAAAAGAAGTGCGTCTGTCGTGCTTTAACATGATACATCCTATCTCAAGACTTCGAGTGGGTCAGCCTATGGCTTCAACCTCCTATCCCGAGGGCGGAGTACTTCTCATTAGGCCAGTTTAGCAAACTAAACTCTAGCGGCTTTGAGAGAGAAATTAGGCTCCCCGGCTAGGTACCGCACACTCGCGTCGAAAAAAGGAGTGATAAATAATAATAAAAAACTTTGCAACGACTAAGAAGAAGAACACTTATTAAAAAGCGACTCAAATAAACTTAAGAGCCCCCAAGTGACTTGAGTAAAAGAATGATTCCATGTACCGAAGTACTTATATCATATCTATGTTCAACCGAAATTTAAACGCGTCTTAACCGACCGTCGGCTTCTCCCTCTTCGGTCAAGGACCGAAAATTTCTATGTACTCCATCTGTCGAGAATATCGACGGTGTTTCCAATAACCAGGCAATCAGGCCATAAGGCTGTAACAGACAAAGCGCGCTCAGGGAACTTATGCTATATTACTACAAAGTGTAAGAAGCATCTTCGAAGAAAATAGTACCCCCACCGATACCTTTCTTCGGCACTCATTGTTATTATGAGACTTGTGCAATAGATTTTTTGTACTCATGAGTTCCGTTATATGCCAACCATCATTGAAAACAATAAGAGCGCTAGCTTTCGGCTTCACCCAGTCTGAGGTCCGGCTCGGGTGACCCGATCGTGACAATCGCAGAGGTGCTCCCATTACTCCCTAGCCGAACAATCGGGAACGTAGGGGTAAACACAGGAGCGAGGCAACCCAGCTTGCAAATCGCTTAAGTCAATATGGTGCATATTGTGGCGTAATACACGAACAAGGAACGAAGCCGTACAAGTATAATCATATGCAAGAGGAAAAGCTTCATAAAGGAAGCCCCCAAGTAAACGGGGAATTTGAATTTATGCGTCACAAACAAAGTTTGGACAAGGAAATTTTTTACAAGAAACTTTTTTCCAAAAAAGTATAATTCTTGGTCGAACCAAACACAAGCTAGAAATTAAAGCTTTGAGCATGAAAGCAACTTAGCTGGTTAATGTGTTCGGTATTGATGACGCGGTCCGAGCTTGATGCGGGGCAAGGTTCCATCCCCCAAGCCGGTCCCGAGGTGGCGGAGTGGAGAGCTCGACACGCCGAAGTGGTGACATAGCACGGTTAATGCAGACCGGCAGAGTGACGCCGAAGTCCCCGGATCATTTTCCCATGCACAAAAAATAGTGCAAACCGGAGATAATAGTAATAATAATAATTTAAAAAATGTTGCATAATAAATAATTTATGCAAAGTGAGGAATAGAAGAAATATGGCCTGGCGCCGAAGTCAATGACGATGCAGGGAGTCAGCGTGATGTAGTAAAGGCATGGCAAAGTCTGAATTCACAGGTCGGTCCGAGCTCCGGATGCGGCGTTCGCAGGACTATGTACGGAAACTGATCGAACCACCACGCGATCGTCGTTAATGCAGTCACCATTTGATAGACCTATGTACATATCATGGACAAACCAGAGTAATAATTCCTTGGGAAAAATGAACCCAAACAAGCAAAATATACTGGGATTAATAGCACCTGTTTTATTTGTTGTAGCAATCCGAAGGAAGATGATTCCCAAAATTGGGACTCACTCTGCACACCCATTGACTGATGGGCGATAAAACGACGGCATGGCAATGCTGGTAAAGGTTGACTCGCCGAGGCAAAGCCCTCGGCCCAGCTAACGTGACGGAGCTGGTCGGCTAGTGACGTCGAAGCATCCGAAGTAGGTTGATGAAGAGATGGTGAAGCCCCTGGTCCAGCCGATATGTCGAAGTAGGTCGGCGTGATGGACACCAGCTTGAAGAAGCAATAGTGCGACCCTGTCGATGCAGGTCGTGACGTGGTCGATGCCGGCTTGATGAAGCGACCATGTAGCGATGCCGGTATGCCCGCTCCGTGTAATCCGTGGGGCAGCGATGTTGATGATGATTTATCCTTCGCGATGCCGGACTCTTGTTCGGCTTGCCGAGATGATGATCCGAAGAAGTTGAGCTCGGCTAAAGTGACGACGTGTCTAGCGCATGTCGACAGCCATGGAGTAATATTGCCGGACTGATTTGACACCAGCATGATGTTGAAGATCATGTTCAAAAGATCTTAAAGTTAGTGGGGTGTGTTCGGGAACAAAACACAATACCCCATACAAAATTTCCTTCAAAAGGGATGTCCGAAATCCCGTTCATAAAAAAGATGAACTCGGGTCAGATTCGTTTTCGCGCAGAAAATAGATCCAAAAAGTGATGCACTAATCGGAAGGTTCCCGGAGTTTGGACGGTCGGATCAAGCTGAAATTTTGAGAGGTGGTAGATATAGGAATTCCGCAGCCGATCAACGGTTGGATCTTCGAAAGGACGTCCGAGCTAGAAGCTGGACACCGCGCCCTAAACTCATCCAAATTCCCATTCAGATTTGACAGGGCTCCGGTATATCGTGGATTGCCAGAGATTCCTCCAGCGGAACTCGACAAATTTTCCAGGGTTGTTATAGACCCAATTCCGCACAATTCCACCAAAGCGATCGTCAAAGCGCTACTCGAGGAGGTGGTGGCGGCAGATACGAGTTCGCTGTCCAAAAAAATAGCACGATCGCTTGAGGCAATGTTGACGTTGAGCCCCCGAGCTCCATAGATAATTCCTCCATGATCTTGATAGAGATCGGAGTTGATGTTTGATGAAGGCCCTTGTCCGAACATGGTGATCCGAACACGGGGCGCAATTCTTGGTCGAACCAAGGTGACCAGTCGAACTGGTGACAAAGACGCCGAAGTCGCAGTTGATCTGCAGGCGAGCCATCGATCCTTTTGTCGATCACACAGCGGAACTCTCAATGAAAGCACCAATGTCGGTGTCAAAACCGGCGGATCTCGGGTAGGGGGTCCCGAACTGTGCGTCTAGGTCGGATGGTAACAGGAGGCAAGGAACATGATGTTTTACCCAGGTTCGGGCCCTCTTGATGGAGGTAAAACCCTACGTCCTGCTTGATTAATATTGATGATATGGGTAGTACAAGAGTAGATCTACCACGAGATCAAGGAGGCTAAACCCTAGAAGCTAGCCTATGGTATGATTGTTGATGTGTATGTTGTATATTCTCTCGACTAGCCTGGCCCTGGTTTATATAATGCACCGGAGGCCTAGGTTAACAAGAGTCCTAGCCGAATACGCCGGTGGGGAGAAGTCCTTGTCTTGATCGCCAAGTCTTTGTGGAATCTTCCTTGTATGCGGCAGCTGTCCGAACTGGCCCATGAGTATACGGCCATGGGGGCCGCGGCCCAATCTAATAGATCGGGAGACGACGTGGTGAGTACCCCCTAGTCCAGGACACCATCACTTGTTCTTCAGGCGCAACACTAGTGGTTGCCCTGGCAATGTCATCAGCGGCTGGAATATAGTCATCAGCCCTGGTACTCTCATTTTCTTCAGTAGCCTGATTGTCATCAGCGGTGCTGGCATTTTCTTCAGTAGGCTAAGCAGATGCTTCAGCCTGAGGAGATTCATGTTGCAATGGAGCTGCACCACTTGAGGTGAATCCTTTCACCATCTTGACGAATCTGACCTTGGCTCCAAGCCAATCTGCACGGTATGTGTCAAATTCATCATTGAGGTTTTTGATCTCTGTTTGAGTAGCAATGAGTTCATCAGTCTTCATCTTGACAATGTTCTTCTTCAGATAGTTCTCTTTCTTGTACTGCGCTTTCTTCAGCTGCCTGGCCTTCTCAAACTTCTATTTTTCTTCACCCTTTGGCCAGGAGTCGGCTTGAAGTCTGGCATAGGAGTGTTGGTGTCCTTGTTCCAGAGGTCAAAGAAATCGAGGATCAACTTCGGATCCAAAAGCAGAGGCACGTTTGTGCCGTTGGCTCTAGTGGCCCTTTCTTGCCTGTCTCTGATGATTTCTGCGAGTTCATCATCATCAGCTTCGTCATAAGAGGACGGTACTTGAAAGGCGACCAGATTCTTTTGAGGACTTGGTCTAGTTCCTTGTCCAGCAGTGGCCTTGGTCTTCAGCAAAGTAGGGCCTGTTGAGGAATGCAAAGGAGCTGAAGAACTTGTAGAGGATCCTGAGGCAATTGATTTTCCAGTGGTCCTTTGACATGAGGAAATATGCACAGGTGCTAAGGACTTTGCCAGAGGAGCTGAGGGTTTTGGAGCTTGTGGAACTGGGGCAGCTTGAGGAATTGGTCGTGAGGGCTTAGCAGAACTGGGCCTTGAGAGCATTGCTGAGGAGCTTGGCCGTGAGGCCATTGAAGAAGAAGAAGCACTGGGCTTGTGAGCGGGCTTCTTAGGCATAGCCTTCTTAGGCTTGCTAGCAGAGGCCTCAGCAGTGGCAGCAGCAGCAGAATCTTCATTGAATTTCTTCACTGCCTCTTTTGCTACTTTGGCCAACTTAGCTTGATGCTTGGCCCATTCAGCTGGGAACTCCTTACCTCATCTAATGCTTGAGGGATCAGCAACTTGGCCTGGTGCCAATGGAGGTCTTGGGCATGGAGGGTGTACGGCGAATTTCTTCATGTACTTGGGAGTCACATATCGGTACTCCCTCCATTCTCTGGCCCATCTCCTCTCTATTTTCTGAATGTGCACTTTGCGCTCATTCTTCGTTTCTTTTCCATGAATTGCCTAATCTAGAGTGCAATACCCTGCATAAAGGTCTTCAGGGATTTCAAATGCAGTGTTGACTTCCAACTTCTTTCCTCCCTTTTGAGGTTTCTTTCCATCAGCCATTTTCTTCAGCTGAGGATTTTGAACAGTTGAGTTTTCCGAAGAGGTATGCAGTTTTTCTTTGAGGAACACTGCAAATGAGTTAAGTTGATGAGAACCTAGTGATTTAGCAGCAGACATGTGTACCTGTGAATAGAGTATAGGTGCGAAGAATTTGGAGAGGTCATATGCGTTCTCAGGAGTTTTTGCAAAAAGAACAAGTTTGAGGAATTTGACCATATGTGTCTTGAGCAATTTCACTAAGCGTTATCTGACTTAGGTTCCAGAGTTGTGTAGATTAAAAATCCACACATTGAGGAATCTTGAAGAAAAAACATGGCTTAGGAAACAGATCAAGAACAAATGTTTGTGTGAGGTGTTTAGAGTGTGAAAATTGAAGAATAAACACCTTTTGAAGATTTTGACGAAATCACTGGAATCAATAAGGGCAGTAAAAGTAACTTTTAATTACCCTTGATGAAGAACACGACGAACTGGGAATGTAGATTGGAAGTTCGTCAGTCCAGATCTTCCACGCCCTAACTTGGCAGAGGAAGACGGCTACGGTGGCAGTGGAGTGAAGAAATCCGCAGCCCACGCGAGTACAACGGCGATGAGATCGAGGCAGTGAAGTTCTTCCTCACCAGCGATGATGAAGTAGCGGCGGCGCTAGGTTTTGAGAGTTCGAGCTACGGAGTGAGGTCGAGCGGAGTAAAAACAGACTGAGGAAGGGAAGGGGTATATATAGCCACGATGAAAAACTGCTCGTCCGAAGAAAATGGACGAATGTGCCTCTGACCTTTCTCATCTGTGTGACATGTGTCACCCACGTACTGTGAGGTGGAGATCGTGGGTGGCTAGATAAGTATTATTGTGGAATGTGGAACGGTTTGAGAGGCAAAAGCCAAAAGTTCAAATATGAAAATTTTAATGTTTTGTTTACAAATTCTTCAGCTGACAAGGACACAGTGAAGATTTTGAACGGGTTTCAATTAGAACGCACATGAGGAATATGTGAACAAACTGGGTTGACTATAGCATAGAGGGGGAAGGGTCCGATCACATTCACTTAGCAGAAAAAGCAACTTGAAGAAATAGCAATACATGAATGTTGTAGAGGACATAAACTCATATATGTATATAGCCAATGAAGAAAAATGAAGGAAACAGTGAAGACAGTGCAAAGTTGAAGAAATTGAACAACTGAGGAAATTCAACAATGAAGAAAAACTCAAATTGAAGATTTTCAACTTTTGTTGATGGTGTGACCCACCATATAAGAATGATGATTTCAGACACCGCGTACAATTATCGTAGGGCTCTGAGAATCAAATTCTTTGTTAATTTCTTCACATTTAGAGGGTTAGTCTTCATTGATTAAAAAAATGTTACTTCATGTGTTGCACATCGAAGTCATTCATTTTTGCATAAGTGTTAGGATGCATGTCCTTTTCAAAGGAAATTTGAAGATTCTAAGATATTTAGCTCACACCGCAACTTGCTAAATCTCTTCTCATCCAAGGGCTTTGTGAAGATATTGGCTAGTTGTTCTTCAGTCTTCATGTGCTCGATGGAGATGTCACCCTTCAACACATGATCATGAAGAAAATGGTGACAGATCTGAATGTGCTTTGTCTTCGAGTGCTGAACTGGGTTATGAGCAATCTTGATGGCACTCTCATTGTCACAATAGAGTGGCACATTCTTCACATTGATGTCGTAGTCCTTGAGAGTTTGCTTCATCCATAGCAATTGAGCACAACATGATCCAGCAGCAATGTACTCAGCTTCGGTAGTAGAGAGTGATATGTAGTTCTATTTCTTCGAAGACCAGCAGACTAAGGATCGTCCAAGGAAATGACATGTGCCTGATGTTGACTTGCGGTCCATATGATCACCAGCATAGTCAGAGTCTGAATATCCAATGAGATCAAAAGCCAAGCCCTTGGGATACCATAATCCAAGTGTTCCAAGTGTTGGAGTGTGAGCTAGATATCGAAGAATATGCTTCACAGCCTTATGGTGTGATTCCTTCAGTGTACCTTGAAAACGGGAACACATGCAAACACTAAGCATAATATCTGGCCTAGATGCACATAAATGCAATAAAGAACCAATCGTGGAGCGGTATACCTTTTGATCGAAGTCAATACCGTTTTCATCAGTGCATAGATGGCCATTTGTGGGCATAGGGATTTTGCCACCTTTGCAATCTTGCATGCCGAATTTCCTCAATACACCCTTGAGGTATTTTTCTTAAGATATGAATATGCCATTGCGATGTTGACGAATCGAAAGACCTAAGAAGAATTTCAATTCTCCCATCATAGACATTTGATATTCTTCACTCGTCATGTAGGTAAATTCATCACTGTAACGTTGGTCAGTACAGCCAAAGATGATATCATCAACATATATTTGGCACACATAATTCATCATCATAAGCTTTGGTGAAAAGAGTTGGGTAAAGTGAACCGGGTTTGAAGCCTTTCTTCATGAAGAATTCCTTCAAAATATCATACCACGCTCGAGGGGCCTTCTTGAGGCCATAGAGGGCCTTATTGAGTCTGAAGACTTTGTTAGGATGCTTTGGATCTTCAAAACCTGGGGGTTGAGCACCATATACTTCTTCCTCAAGCTTACCATTGAGGAATGCACTTTTCACATCCATTTGATATAAGATGATATTATGATGGTTAGCATAAGCAAGTAATATTTGAATAGCCTCAAGTCTAGCAACAGGTGCAAAAGTTTCATCGAAATTAATTCCTTCAACCTGTGTGTAGCCTTGAGCTACAAGTCATGCCTTATTCCTCACCACAAGGCCATTCTCATCTTGCTTGCTGCGGTAGATCCACTTTGTGCCGAATATATTGTGCTTGCGAGGGTCTAGTAGCTTGACAAGTTCCCAGACGTTGTTGAGCTCGAACTGATGTAATTCATCTTGCATAGCTTGAATCCACTCGGGATCCAGAAATGCTTCATCTAACTTAGTGGGCTCTATGATAGAGACGAAAGCAAAG
Source organism: Triticum dicoccoides (assembly GCF_002162155.2). Classification (NCBI taxonomy): domain Eukaryota; kingdom Viridiplantae; phylum Streptophyta; class Magnoliopsida; order Poales; family Poaceae; genus Triticum; species Triticum dicoccoides. Next base: position 67,062,444 of record NC_041390.1, on the reverse strand, counting down.
TGCCCACAAAAGTTAGATAAATGTGAAGCTCTTGAGCGTGTAAGAGGACCTGGTGCGTTGATGTCGCTGATGATTTTCTCAATCTGCACTTCATTAGCGACACGAGGATGAGCTGGTTGACGATGAGGAATTTGTTCAGCATTTTCTTTAGAGCCATTTTCTTCAGGTGCACCAACATGATTTTCTTCATGTTCTGGAATGACTTCTTCAGCAGATTCTTCGGTAGGAATGACATCCTCAGTAGCCTTGAACTTAATAGATTCCTTGGGAGGTATTTCATCTATCACAGGAGGTAGGTGCTCTCTTTGTGAGCCATTAGTCTCATCGAACCGCACATCTACAGTTTTAACAACCTTGTGGTGATAGGTGTTGAAGACTCTGTAGGTGTGCGAGTCCTTACCATAACCAAGCATAAAACCTTCATGCGCTTTTGGTGCAAATTTAGAACTATGATGAGGATCTCTAATCCAACATTTAGCACCGAAGACTTTGAAATAACTCACATTGGGTTTCTTGTCAGTGAGGAGTTCATATGCAGTCTTCTTGAAGAATTTGTGAAGATATACTCTGTTGATCGATGATGTGACACGCAGTATCAATTGCCTCAAGCCAGAAGCGAGGGAGCGTCTTGTACTCATCAAGCAAGTGCGGGCCATCTCAACAAGAGTCATGTTCTTGCGCTCCATGATGCCATTCTGCTGAGGAGTATAAGGAGCAGATAACTCATGAGTAATATCAAGTTCATCAAGATAGTCATCGAGACCGGTGTTCTTGAACTCAGTTCCATTATCACTTGTGATGTGTTTGATCTTCACACCAAAGTTGGTTGAAGCCCTCGAGGAAAATTGTTTGAATACTTTCTGCACTTCAGTTTTGTAAGTGATGATATGCACCCATGTATAACGAGAATAATCATCAACAATGACAAAGCCATATAAAGATGCAGCATTAGTAAATGTGGCATAGTGACTATGGCCAAAGAGATCCATGTGAAGCAATTCAAATGGACGAGTGGTAGTCATGATGGTCTTTGAGGGATGCTTGGCCTTGGTCATCTTTCCAGCTTCACAAGCTCCACAAAAATGGCCCTTGAGGAATTTGACACCCTCAATCCCAATGACATGCTTTTTCTTCACGAGAGTGTGCAAGTTCCTCATCCCAGCATGACCATGTCGTCGATGCCATAGCCAGCCTTCTGAAGCTTTTGCAAGTAGACATGTTGCAGGTTGTCGTCCTGTAGAGAAATCAACAATATACAAATATTCTCTCCTAAAGCCTTCGAAGACTTTGGAATTGTCAGCTTCCATGATCACAACACAACGATACTTGCCAAAGACAACAACCATATCAAGATCACAAAGCATTAAGACAGACATGAGGTTGAAACCTAAGGACTCGACAAGCATGACTTTGTCCATGTGTCAATCCTTTGAGATTGCAACCTTACCTAGACCCAATACCTTGCTTTTGCCTTTGTCAGCATAGGTGATATGCTTCAGATGTGATGGAGATAAGGGAGCGTCCATCAATAGATTCTTGTCACCAGTCATGTGATTTGTACATCCTATTGGGGAATGTAGTAATAATTCAAAATTTTCCTACGTGTCACCAAGATCAATATAGGAGATGCTAGCAACGAGAGAGAGGGATTGCATCTTCATACCCTTGAAGATTGCTAAGCGGAAGTGTTACAAGAACGCAGTTGATGGAGTCATACTCGCGGCGATTCAAATCGCGGAAGATCCGATCTAGCGCCGAATGGACGGCGCCTCTGCGTTCAACACACGTACAGCCCGGGGACGTCTCCTCCTTCTTGATCCAGCGACTGAAACTGGACTTCCCATATATAAATCTTCACCTCCGGACCATTCTGGAACTCCTCGTGACGTCCGGGATCTCATCCGGGACTCTGAACAACCTTCGGTAACCACATACAATTTCCCATAACAACTCTAGCGTCACCGAACCTTAAGTGTGTAGACCCTACGGGTTCGGGAACCACGTAGACATGACTGAGATGTTCTCCGGCCAATAACCAACAATGGGATCTGGATACCCATGTTGGCTCCCACATGTTCCACGATGATCTCATCAGATGAACCACGATGTCGGGGATTCAATCAATGCCGTACAAAATTCCCTTTGTCCACCAGTATGTTACTTGCCCGAGATGCGATCATCGGTATCCCAATACCTCGTTCAATCTCGTTACTGGCAAGTATCTTTACTCGTTCCGTAACGCATGATCCCGTGGCTAACTCATTAGTCACATTGAGCTCATTATGATGATGCATTACCGAGTGGGCCCAGAGATACCTCTCCGTCATACGGAGTGACAAATCCCAGTCTCGATCCGTGCCAACCCAACAGACAATTTCGGAGATACCTGTAGTGCACCTTTATAGCCATCCAGTTACGTTGTGATGTTTGGTACACCTAAAGCATTCCTACGGTATCCGGGAGTTGCACAATCTCATGGTCTAAGGAAATGATACTTGACAATAGAAAAGCTCTTAGCAAACAAACTATATGATCATGTGCTATGCTTATGATTGGGTCTTGTCCATCACATCATTCTCCTAATGATGTGATCCCATTATCAATGACATCCAATGTCCATGGTCAGGAAACCATAATCATATATTGATCAACGAGCTAGTCAACTAGAGGCTTAATAGGGACATGTTGTGGTCTATGTATTGACACATGTATTATGGTTTCCAGTTAATACAATTATAGCATGAATAATAGACAATTATCATGAACAAGGAAATACAATAATAACCAATTTATTATTTCCTCTAGGGTATATTTACAACACATCCACTATCGAGTACCCACTCAGTGGCTTTGGGTTGATCATCCTGTAGATGAATTACTGCAGCTTACGAACTTATATATTTCATTAATAAAGAATATGGCATCAAATTCATCAGATCAATTTCATGAAGCAATAGAACAGATATAGCAATGTGAGGACGTGAGAAATAAAAAAATGCATGTATTCATGATTAGATTGCGTCCTTTCAAGCATATTCAGGTCTCCAGCAAATTCCTCAAACGTTTAGGTTCGTCTGGAGACCTGACCCTGCATAAGAGATTAGTTCTTTTTCTTCACCACCAACATCTGAAGGGGTGGCAAAGAGTTCATCATTCTGCAAGGTCCATAAGAGAATGGTGGCAAAGATTCCAATCCACTTCGTTTCGCATAAGAGGGGCTAGGGTAAGCATATGAGTAAGCAGAGAAATTCTTTGAGGATTTATGAACATAATGATTTGAAGAATAGTGCACATATCCATAATCCTTAGCCTTTCCCTGCAAAACAGAGGTGTTAGCACGATGATGTTCATGTGAGGACTTTGATCCATGTGAGGAATGTGGTCCATATGAGGACTTGGATCCATATGAAGACTTTGGTCCATATGAAGAATTTGATCGGAGGTTCCTATTCTTCACAGGTGGTGTCATGATGACATTCACCTGAAGACTTTTAAGGTACCTTTTGGGAACCTAGATTTTCTTCATAGGAGGACCGTTCCTACAGTAAGTGCCAACATATCTAGCAAATACTTCACCATTCTGATTTTTGAATAGCTTATAGTTGGAGTCAAATGACTCATCAGAAGAATGTGAAGATTCACATGTAAAGCAAGATAGAGTAGATGGATCTACTGGAGGTCCCTTTGCAGCAACCCATGAGGTTTTGGGATACGGCTCAGGCTTCCAGTATGTTCCATCAGCATTGAGTTTCCTCTCAAAAGCAATACCCTCTTTCCTAGGGTTCCTATTGAGGATCTACTTTTTAAGAACATCAGAAAGAGCTTGATGCCCTTTGAGGCTTTTGTACATGCCTGTCATATACAGTTCGTTCAGCCCCGCATGGCCAATGAGACTTGTAGCATCCTCAGATGAGGAATTAGTGATAGCAGAGACAGTTGAAGAATTTGCAGCAATAGAAGCATTTGAACATTCAGGTGAAGAATTAGCAGATTCACGTTCAATGCATTTCAAACATGGAGGAATAAATTCTTCCTGAGCAGCGCTGATTTCTTGAGAAAGTAATGAATCACGCTCCTTCTGAAGATCTTCATAACTCACTCTTAACTACTCAAGATCTTGCTTTTTTGAAGAAATTCATAAGAAAGCTTCTCATGATCACATAAGAGAGTGTTATGATGACTCTGAAGATTGTCAAACTTGGACTGAAGCCTCTTGAGATTTTCAGTCAAAATTTTCGTGCGATCCATTTCTTCACCCAACATACCATCGCTTTTATCTAGCATGTTTTGAACTTTTTCAAGAGCCATTTGCAGTTTCACAACAATCTTAGCAAGTTTAGAATAGCTAGGTTTGAGGTTTTCATCACATTCATCCTCACTTGATTCATAGGAGGGATATTTGAGTACCTTTGAACCTTTTGCCACGAAGCAATAAGTAGGAGCATAGTCATACTCTGAAGGAAATAAGCCCTAGAGGCAATAATAAAGTTATTATTTATTTCCTTATATCAAGATAAATGTTTATTATTCATGCTAGAATTGTATTAACCGGAAACATAATACATGTGTGAATACATAGACAAACAGAGTGTCACTAGTATGCCTCTACTTGACTAGCTCGTTGATCAAAGATGGTTATGTTTCCTAACCATAGACATGAGTTGTCATTTTATTAACGGGATCACATCATTAGGAGAATGATGTGATTGACTTGACCCATTCCGTTAGCATAGCACTTGATCGTTTAGTTTGTTCCTATTGCTTTCTTCATGACTTATACATGTTCCTATGACTATGAGATTATGCAACCCCCGTTTACCAGAGGAACACTTTGTGTGCTACCAAACGTCACAACATAACTGGGTGATTATAAAGGTGCTCTACAGGTGTCTCCGAAGGTACTTGTTGGGTTGGCGTATTTCGAGATTAGGATTTGTCACTCCGATTGTCGGAGAGGTATCTCTGGGCCCTCTCGGTAATGCACATCACTTAAGCCATGCAAGCATTGCAACTAATGAGTTAGTTGCGGGATGATGTATTACGAAACGAGTAAAGAGACTTGCTAGTAACGAGATTGAACTAGGTATTGAGATACCGACGATCGAATCTCGGGCAAGTAACAAACCGATGACAAAGGGAACAACGTATGTTGTTATGCGGTTTGACCGATAAAGATCTTTGTAGAATATGTGGGAGCCAATATGAGCATCCAGGTTCCGCTATTGGTTATTGACCGGAGACGTGTCTCGGTCATGTCTACATTGTTCTCGAACCCGTAGGGTCCGCACGCTTAAGGTTTCAATGACAGTTATATTATGAGTTTATGAGTTTTGATGTACCGAAGGAGTTCGGAGTCCCAGATGAGGTCGCGGACATGACGAGGAGTCTCGAAATGGTCAAGACGTAAAGATCGATATATTGGACGACTATATTCGGACATCGGAAAGGTTCCGAGTGATTCCGGTATTTTTCGGAGTACCGGAGAGTTACGGGAATTCGCCGGGGAGTATATGGGCCTTATTGGGCCATACGGGAATAGAGGAGGGATGCCAAAAGGAAGGAGGAGCGCGCCCCCCCTCTGGTCCGAATTGGACAAGGGGTGCAGCCCCCTTTTCCTTGTTCCTCTCCCCCTCTTTCCTTCTCTCTTACTCCAACAAGGGAAGGAGGAGTCCTACTCCCGGTGGGAGTAGGACTCCCCCCTTGGCGCGCCCTCCTCCTAGGCCGGCCGCCTCCCCACTTGCTCCTTTATATACAGGGGAAGGGGGCACCTCTAGACACACAAGTTGATCAAGTTGATCGTCTCTTAGCCGTGTGCGGTGCCCCCCTCAACCATAGTCCACCTCGATAATACCGTAGTGGTGCTTAGGCGAAGCACTGCGTCGGTAGAACATCAATATCGTCACCACGCCGTCGTGCTGACGGAACTCTTCCCCAACATTCTGCTGGATCGGAGTCCGGGGATCGTCATCGAGCTGAACGTGTGATAGAACTCGGAGGTGCCGTAGTTTCGGTGCTTGATCAATCGGGCCGTGAAGACGTACGACTACATCAACCGCGTTGTGCTAACGCTTCCGCTTTTGGTCTACGAGGGTACGTAGACAACACTCTCCCCTCTCGTTGTTATGCATCACCATGATCTTGCGTGTGCGTAGGAAAATTTTGAAATTACTACGTTCCCCAACAGTGGCATCAGAGCCTGGTTTTATGCGTTGATGTTATATGCACGAGTAGAACACAAGTGAGTTGTGGGCAATATAAGTCATACTGCTTACCAGCATGTCATACTTTGGTTCGGCGGTATTGTGGGATGAAGTGGCCCGGACCGACATTACGCATACGCTTACGCGAGACTGGTTCTACCGACGTGCTTTGCACACAGGTGGCTGGCGGGTGTCAGTTTTCTCCAACTTTAGTTGAACCGAGTGTGGCTACGCCCGGTCCTTGCGAAGGTTAAAACAGCACCAACTTGACAAACTATCGTTGTGGTTTTGATGCGTAGGTAAGAACGATTCTTGCTAAAGCCCATATCAGCCACGTAAAACTTGCAACAACAAAGTAGAGGACGTCTAACTTGTTTTTGCAGGGCATGTTGTGATGTGATATGGTCAAGACATGATGCTAAATTTTATTGTATGAGATGATCATGTTTTGTAACCGAGTTATCGGCAACTGGCAGGAGCCATATGGTTCTCGCTTTATTGTATGCAATGCAATTGCACTGTAATGCTTTACTTTATCACTAAGCAATAGCGATAGTCGTGGAAGCATAAGATTGGTGAGACGACAACGATGCTACGATGGTGATCAAGGTGTCGCGCCGATGACGATGGTGATCATGACGGTGCTTCGGAGATGGAGATCACAAGCACAAGATGATGATGGCCATATCATATCACTTATATTGATTGCATGTGATGTTTATCTTTTATGCATCTTATCTTGCTTTGATTGACGGTAGCATTATAAGATGATCTCTCACTAAATTTCAAGATAAAAGTGTTCTCCCTGAGTATGCACCGCTGCCAAAGTTTGTCGTGCCCAGACACCATGTGATGATTGGGTGTGATAAGCTCTACGTCCATCTACAATGGGTGCAAGCCAGTTTTGCACACGCAGAATACTCAGGTTAAACTTGACGAGCCTAGCATATGCAGATATGGCCTCGGTACACTGAGACCGAAAGGTCGAGCGTGAATCATATAGTAGATAAGATCAACATATTGATGTTCACCATTGAAAGCTACTCCATTTCACGTGATGATCGGTTATGGTTTAGTTGATTTGGATCACGTGATCACTTAGAAGATTAGAGGGATGTCTTTCTAAGTGGGAGTTGTTAAGTAATATGATTAATTGAAATTTAATTTATCATGAACTTAGTCCTGATAGTATTTGCATATCTATGTTGTAGATCAATAGCTCGCGTTATTGCTTCCCTATGTTTTATATGTGTTCCTAGAGAAAACTAAGTTGAAAGATGATAGTAGCAATGATGCGGACTGGGTCCGTGATCTGAGGTTTATCCTCATTGCTGCATAGAAGAATTATGTCTTTAATTCACCGCTAGGTGACTGACCTACTGCAGGAGCAGATGCAGACGTTATGAACGTTTTGGCTAGCTCAATATGATGACTACTTGATAGTTTAGTGCACCATGCTTAACAGCTTAGATTCGGCATTTCAAAGACGTTTTGAACGTCTTGGACCATATGAGATGTTCCAGGAGTTGAAGTTAATATTTCAAGTAAATACCCGAGTTGAGAGATATGAAGTCTCCAACAAGTTCTATAGCTAAAATATGGAGGAGAATAGCTCAAGCAGTGAGCATGTGCTCAAATTTTCTGGGTACTACAATTGCTTGAATCAAGTGGGAGTTAATCTTCCAGATAAAATAGTGATTGACAGAATTCTGTAGTCACCATCACCAAGTTAGTAGAACTTCATGATTAACTATAATATGCAAGGGATAACGGAAAGGATTCCCAAGCTCTTCGTGATGCTGAAATCAACGAAGGTAGAAATTAAGAAAAGCATCAAGTGTTGATGGTAAACAAAATCAGTAGTTTCAAGTAAAGGGACAAAGGGAAGAAAAGGGAACTTCAAGAAGAATAGCAAGCAAGTTGCCGCTCAAGTGAAATAACCCAAGTCTGGACCTAATCCTGAAACTAAGTGCTTCTACTGCAAATGGACTGGTCACTGGAAGCGGAACTACCCCAAGTAATTGGCGGATAAGAAGGATGGCAAAGTGAACAAAGGTATATTTGATATAGAGATTATTGATGTGTATATTACTAGTGTTCGGAGAAACCCCTCGGTATTTGAAACTGGTTTAGTTGCTAAGAGTAGTAACTCAAAACGGGAGTTGCAAAATGAACAGATATTAGTTAAGGGTGAAGTGATGATGTGTGTTGGAAGTAGTTCCAAGATTGATATGATCATCATCGCACACTCCCTATACTTTCGGGATTAGTGTTGAACCTAAATAAGTGTTACTAGGTGTTTGCGTTGAGCATGAATATGATTTGATCATGTTTATTGCAATACAGTTATTCATGTAAGTTAGAGAATAATTGTTGTTCTGATTACATGAATAAAACCTTCTATGGTCATACACCCAATGAAAATGGTTTGTTGGTCTCGATCATGGTGATACACATTTTTATAATATTGAAGCCAAAAGATGCAAAGTTAATAATGATAGTGCAACTTATTTGTGGCACTGCCGGTTAGGTTATATTGGTGTAAAGCGCATGAAGAAAATCCATGTTGATGGGCTTTTGGAATCACTTGATTATGAATCAGTTGATGCTTGCGAACCATGCCTCATGGGCAAGATGACTAAGACTCCGTTCTCCAGAACAATGGACCGAGCAACACATTTGTTGGAAATCATACATACTGATGTATGTGGTCCGATGAATATTGAGGCTCGCGGCAGGTATCATTATTTTCTGATCTTCACAGATGATTTGAGAAGATATGAGCATATCTACTTGATGAAACACAAATCTGAAACATTTGAAAAGTTCAAAGAATTTCAGAGTGAAGTGGAGAATCATCGTAACGAGAATCATCGTAACAAAAGTATCTACGATATGATCGCAGAAGTAAAATATTTGAGTTACGAGTTTGGCCTTCAGTTAAAACAATGTGAAAAAGTTTCACTACTCACGCCACCTGGAACACCATTACAGTGTAATGGTGTGTCCGAACATCGTAACCATACTTTATTAGATATGGTGCGATCTATGATGTCTCTTACCGATTTACCACAATCGTTTTGGGGTTGTGCATTAGAGATAGCTACATTCACATTAAATAGGGCGCCATCTAAATCCATTGAGACGACACCGTATGAACTATGGTTTGGCAAGAAACCTAAAGCTGTCGTTTCTTAAAGTTTGAGGTTGCAATGCTTATGTGAAAAAAATTCAACCTGATAAGCGAAAACCCAAATCGGAGAAGTGCGTGTTCATAGGATACCCAAAAGAAATTGTTGGGTACACATTCTAACACAGATCCGAAGGCAAGATATTCGTTGCTGAGAATGGATCCTTTCTAGAGAAGGAGTTTCTCTCAAAAGAAGTGAGTGGGAGGAAAGTAGAATTTGATAAGGTAACTGTACCTGCTCCCTTATTGGAAAGTAGTTCATCACAGAAATCTGTTCATGTGACTACTACACCAATTAGTGTGGACTTTGGTTGACTTGCCCGATGACCTACCCCGAATTGGAAAGTAGTTCATCACAGAAATCAGTTCTAGTGATTCCTACACCAATCAGTGAGGAAGTTAATGATGATGATCATGAAACTTCAGATCAAGTTACTACCGAACCTCGTAGGTCAACCAGAATACGTTCCGCACCAGAGTGGTATGGTAATCCTATTCTGGAGGTCATCTTACTTGACCATGATGAACCTACGAACTATGAGGAAGCGATGATGAGCCCAGATTCCGCGAAATGGCTTGAAGCCATGAAATCTAAGATGAGATCCATGTATTAGAACAAAGTATGGACTTTGATTGACTTGCCTGTTGATCGGTGAGCCATTAAGAATAAATGGACTTTCAAGAGGAAGAAGGACGGTGATAGTAGTGTTACTATATACAAAGCTAGAATTGTCGCAAAATGTTTTCGACAAGTTCAAGGTGTTGACTACGATGAGAGTTTCTCACTCGTATCTATGCTTAAAGTCTGTCCGAATCATGTTAGCAATTGCCGCATTTTATGAAATCTGGCAAATGGATAAACAAAACTGCATTCCTTAATGGATTGATTAAAGAAGAGGTGTATATGATGCAACGAGAAGGTTTTGTCAATCCTAAAGGTGCTAACAAAATATGCAAGCTCTAGCAATCCATCTATGGACTGGTGCAAGCATCTCGGAGTTGGAATATACGCTTTCATAAGTTGATCAAAGCATATAGTTTTTATACAGACTTCGGTGAAGCCTGTATTTACAAGAAAGTGAGTGGGAGCACTACAGCATTTCTGATAAGTATATGTGAATGACATATTCTTGATCGGAGATAATGTAGAATTATTCTGCAAAGCATAAAGGAATGTTTGAAAGGAGTTTTTCAAAGAAAGACCTCGGTGAAGCTGCTTACATATTGAGCATCAAGATATATAGAGATAGATCAAGACGCTTGCTAAGTTTTTCAATGAGTACATACCTTGACAAGATTTTGAAGTAGTTCAAAATCGAACAGTCAAAGAAAGAGTTCTTGCCTATGTTACAAGGTGTGAAACTGAGTAAGACTCAAAACCCGACCACGGCATAAGATAGATAGAGAATGAAAGTCATTTCCTATGCCTAAGCCATAGGTTCTATAAAGTATGCCATGATGTGTACCAGACCTATTGTATACCCTGCCCTGAGTTTGGCAAAGGAGTACAATAGTGATCTAGGAGTAGATCACTGGACATTGGTCAAAATTATCCTTAGTGGAATAAGGATATGTTTCTCGATTATGGAAGTGACAAAAGGTTCGTCGTAAAAGGTTACATCGATGCAAATTTTGACACTGATCCAGATGACTCTAAATCTCAATCTGGATAAATATTGAAAGTGGGAGCAATTAGCTAGAGTAGCTCTATGCAGAGCATTGTTGACATAGAAATTTGCAAAATACTTACGGATCTGAATGTGGCAGACCCGTTGACTAAACTTCTATCACAAGCAAAACATGATCACACCTCAGTACTCTTTGGGTGTTAATCACATAGCGATGTGAACTAGATTATTGACTCTAGTAAACCCTTTGGGTGTTGGTCACATGTCGATGTGAACTATGGGTGTTAATCACATGGTGATGTGAACTATTGGTATTAAATCACATGGCGATGTGAACTAGATTATTGACTCTAGTGCAAGTGGGAGATTGAAGGAAATATTCCCTAGAGGCAATAATAAAGTTATTATTTATTTCCTTATATCATGATAAATGTTTATTATTCATGCTATAATTGTATTAACCGGAAACATAATACATGTGTGAATACATAGACAAACAGAGTGTCACTAGTATGCCTCTACTTGACTAGCTCATTGATCAAAGATGGTTATGTTTCCTAACCATAGACATGAGTTGTCATTTGATTAACGGGATCACATCATTAGGAGAATGATGTGATTGACTTGACCCATTCCGTTAGCATAGCACTTGATCGTTTAGTTTGTTGCTATTGCTTTCTTCATGACTTATACATGTTCCTATGACTATGAGATTATGCAACTCCTGTTTACCAGAGGAACACTTTGTGTGCTACCAAACGTCACAATGTAACTGGGTGATTATAAAGGTGCTCTACAGGTGTCTCCGAAGGTACTTGTTAGGTTGGCGTATTTCGAGATTAGGATTTGTCACTCCGATTGTTGGAGAGGTATCTCTGGGCCCTCTCGGTAATGCACATCACTTAATGATACCTGCCGCGAGATGATGTATTACAGAATGAGTGAAGATACTTGCCAGTAATGAGATTGAACTAGGTATTGAGATACCGACGATCGAATCTCGGGCAAGTAACATACCGATGACAAAGGGAACAACGTATGTTGTTATGCGGTTTCACCGATAAAGATCTTCGTAGAATATGTGGGAGCCAATATGAGCATCCAGGTTCCACTATTGGTTATTGACCGGAGACGTGTCTCGGTCATGTCTACATTGTTCTCAAACCCATAGGGTCTGCACGCTTAAGGTTTCGATGAGAGTTATATTGTGAGTTTATGAATTTTGATGACCGAACAAGTTCGGAGTCCCGGATGAGATCGGGGACATGACGAGGAGTCTCGAAATGGTCGAGACGTAAAGATCGATATATTGTACGACTATATTCGGACATCGGAAAGGTTCTGAGTGATTCGGGTATTTTTCGGAGTACCGGAGAGTTACGGGAATTCGCCGCGGAGTATATGGGCCTTATTGGGCCATACGGGAATAGAGGAGAGATGCCGAAAGGAAGGAGGCGCGCGCGCCCCCTCTGGTCCGAATTGGACAATGGGTGTAGCCCCCTTTTCCTTGTTCCTCTCCCCCTCTTTCCTTCTCTCCTACTCCAACAAGGGAAGGAGGAGTCCTACTCCCGGTGGGAGTAGGACTCCCCCCTTGGCGCGCCCTCCTCCTAGGCTGGCCGCCTCCCCGCTTGCTCCTTTATATACAGGGGTAGGCGGGCACCTCTAGACACACAAGTTGATCAAGTTGATCGTCTCTTAGCCGTGTGCGGTGCCCCCCTCCACCATAGTCCACCTCGATAATACCGTAGCGGTGCTTAGGCGAAGCCCTGCGTCGGTAGAACATCAATATCGTCACCACGTACGCCGTCGTGCTGACGGAACTCTTCCCTGACATTCTGCTGGATCGAATTCCGGGAATCGTCATCGAGCTGAACGTGTGCTAGAACTCGGAGGTGCCGTAGTTTCGGTGCTTGATCGGTCGGGCCGTGAAGACGTACGACTACAACAACCGCATTGTGCTAACGCTTCCGCTTTTGGTCTACGAGGGTACGTAGACAACACTCTCCCCTCTCGTTGCTATGCATCACCATAATCTTGCATGTGCGTAGGAAAATTTTGAAATTACTATGTTCCCCAACATACTCGTCATCGTCAGCAGTGTTGGGGAGGTCATTTTCCTTAGTGGTGAAGATGGACCTGCTGATGAACACAGTAGCAAGGGCTAAGCTCGCCACACCTGAGTTTGACTCCTCATATGCCTCCTCTTCCTCATTTTCCTCAGATTCAGCCTCAGAGTCCATTTCCTTGCGAATGAATGCCCGAGCCTTCTTGGAACTGCTCTTCTTGTGAGATGAAGACTTTGAAGATTTTGATGATGAAGACTTTGAAGATTTTTTTCTTCTTCTTTGAGTCATCAGAACTGTAGTCCATGTATTTCTTCTTCTTTGATTCCTTTTACCATTGAGGACAGTCTTGAATGTAGTGACCAGATTTCTTGCACTTGTGGCACAATCTCTTCTTGTAGTCACGGGATGATGAATCATCACTTATTGAGGATTTTCCAAAGTGACCACGTCTTGAGAACTTCTGGAATTTCTTCATGAGCATTGATAGCTCCTGACTCAGTTCTTCAGGATCACCAAGACTGCTACCAGAATCTTCACCTTCAGATTCAGACACTGCCTTGGCCTTTCAGAGCACGTGATCTGCCATGGCTCGATCCATAGAGATCTCTCTTCTCAGCAAGCTGGAACTCATGAGTGTTTAGCCTTTCGAGGATATCAACGGGATCAAGTGACTTATAGTCTCCATGTTCTTGTATCATCAATGCCAGAGTATCAAATGAGGAATCAAGCGATCTCAGCAATTTCTTCACCACCTCATGGTCTGTGATGTCAGTGGCACCAAGTGCTTGAAGCTCATTTGAGATGTCAGTGAGGCGATCAAAGGTTTGCTGAACATTTTCATTCTTGAGTCTTTTAAAGCGATTGAAGAGATTGCGAAGAACGTCAACTCAAGAGTCACGTTGTGTTGAGACTCCTTCATTGACCTTGGAAAGCCTATCCCAGATAAGCTTAGCTATTTCCAAAACACTCACTCTCCCATACTGCCCTTTGCTCAGATGGCCACACATGATATTCTTTGCTTGAGAGTCGAGTTGCTTGAATCTCTTCTTGTCAGCAGCGTTGATGGTGGGAGTGACAGAGGGGACACCATTTTCCACAACATACCAGAGATCATTATCAATTGCCTCAAGATGCATTCGCATCTTATTCTTCCAGTAGGGGTAGTCCATCCCATTGAAGGTAGGACACCCAGCAGAGACCTTGATCATACATGCGGTCGACATAACTAAAACTCCAGGCGGTTAAACCAAAATCACACAGAACAAGGGAGTACCTTGCTTTGATACCAATTGAAAGTGCGTTAAGTCGACTAGAGGGGGAGTGAATAGGCGATTTTTATGAATTATTCACTAAGGAATTTCAGGGCGAGGAAATTCCTGAGCGAAGAACTACTTGTAGCGGAATAAGTACTCAGATGCATACATGACATAACATAAACATGGATATCATGATGAAATGAAAACAGACACGGAGTACAGAAAGTGTAAGCACAGGATAAAACAGGATGAAGACAAATAGACTGAAGAAATTGAACTGAGGAAATTGAGAAAGTCTTCAGTCAAAGTCTTCAAACAGATATGAACATGCACACAACATAGTGATGAAGAAATGAAGGGGTTGAGGACATAGAACCAGTAAGCTTGGTGAAGACAATGATTTGGTAAACCAATTCCAACTGCTGTGACAGTTGTACGTCTGGTTAGAGCGGCTAGGTATTTAAACCTGAGGACACATAGTCCCGGACACACAGTCCTCACCGTATTCTCCTTGAACTAAGGTCACACAGACCTCGTCCATTCACTCATGGTAAGTCTTCAGGTGACTTCCAAACCTTCACAGACTCGGTCACTCAGCGATCCACAATTCCTCTTGGATGCTCTAGACCATAACGCCTAACCGTATGGAGGATGCACAGTCCTCAAAGGTAATAAGCGTCGGTTCCACACAAGAACAATCTCTTCAGTGATGCTCAATCACTTTGGGTTTGTAGGTGTTTGGTTTGGGGTTTTGGGTTTTTCCTCACTTGAGGATTTTTGCTCAAAGTCCTCGGAGGATGGGATGCTCTCAATGACAAGTGTCAGTTTCTCGCGGAGCAGCCAACTAGCTAGTGGTTGTAGGGAGCGGCTATTTATAGCCTAGGGAGCAGCCCGACATGATAAGACATAAATGCCCTTCCATGATATGACCGTTAGGTGGGTAGATATTTTTAGGACAGCTGGCACATAGCATAGCAATGGGCGGAAATTTGTCTATCAAATTCCTCGGGGCTATCATGTTCCTCACTTGTCGGCAATCCGCACTGGCGAATTCCTAACTCCTCAGTCGGAAAAAATTCCTCAGAGACCAGAAGAACTCCGTCTCTATCACTGAAGAAATTGACTGAACTGTATGAGATTTTCAATGGCTTCACTCGAAGGGAATGGCAGGTGTAGGATTTTGAGCTGAGCATCACTTGGAAACTTTTCCTTAGTTTTACCTCGACCCCCTTTAACAGTACGGTGTTTCCTATGACTCAAGAAAGAGAAAATGAAACTATGAAAACAAAAGTCTTCACGCTTCATGTTCCTCATATGAATAGCAAGTCATCACGGTCACACCAATTTCTTCACTTTCAAAGTCTTCAGAAAGTATTCAGAAATCCAAAGTCTTCAGTTGAAGACTTTCATTTTTAGGGGTCGACTTTCTCTGTAAATATCAAACTCCTCATAGACTTATAGACTTGTGTACACTCACAAACGCATTAGTCACTTAACCTATAAGTCTTCAATACACCAAAATCACTAAGGGGCACTAGATGCACTTACATAAAATGTGTGGGATCTACTTGATTTTTCGTCTTGATTTGAATTACATAATGGGGTCACAGCAGACATGGACGGTGTTTGAATTACTAGACCTTTTATATGTAGTGAACATGCAACTATATGTGTGTCATAAAAGAATTGGGATTATTCAGGGTTCATTTGGATATTTTCTTTAGTGCATATAAATTGGTTGAAAAATCAAATCTTTTGTCCTTGGTGTTCAGGAACGCAGTAATTTCAAAAAAAATCTACGCACACGCAAGATCATGGTGATGCATAGCAATGAGAGGGGAGAGTGTCATCCATGTACCCTCGTAGACCGTAAGCGGAAGCGCTATGAGAACGCGGTTGATGTAGTCGTACGTCTTCACGATCCGACCGATCCAAGTACCGAATGTACGACACCTCCGAGTTCAGCACACGTTTAGCTCGGTGATGTCCCACAAACTCCGATCAAGCAGAGCTTCGAGGGAGAGTTCCATCAGCACGACGGCGTGATGACGGTGATGATGATGCTACCGATGCAGGGCTTCGCCTAAGCACCGCTACGATATGACCGAGGTGGATTATGGTGGAGGGGGGCACTGCACATGGCTAAAAGATCAATGATCAACTTGTGTGTCTCCATGGGGTGCCCCCTCCCCCGTATATAAAGGAGTGGAGGAGGGGGGGGGCCGGCCCTGTACTATGGCGCGCCCTGGGGAGTCCTACTCCCACCGGGAGTAGGATTCCCCCCCCCCTTCCATGTAGTAGGAGTAGGAGGGAAGGAAAGGGAAAAGATAAGAGAAGGAAAGAGGGGGTGCCGCACTCCCCTATTCCAATTCGGACTAGGCTTTGGGGGGCGCAACTTCTCCTCTATCTTTCCCCTAAAGTCCAATAGGGCCCATATACTCCCCGGCGAATTCCCGTAACTCTCCGGTACTCCGAAAAATACCCGCATCACTCAGAACCTTCCCGATGTTTGAATATAGTCATCCAATATATTGATCTTTACATCTCGACCATTTTGAGACTCCTCGTCATGTCCCCGATCTCATGCGGTACTCCGAACTACCTTCGATACATCAAAACACATAAACTCATAATACCAATCATCATAGAACTTTAAGCGTGCGGACCCTACGGGTTCGAGAACTATGTAGACATGACCGAGACACGTCTTTGGTCAATAACCAATAGCGAAACCTGGATGCTCATATTGGTTCCTACCTATTCTACAAAGATCTTTATCGTTCAAACCGCATAACAACATGCGTTGTTCCCTTTGTCATCGGTATGTTACTTGCCCGAGATTCGATCGTCGATATCGCAATACCTAGCTCAATCTCATTACCAGCAAGTCTCTTTACTCGTTCTATAATGCATCATCCCACAACTAACTCATTAGTTGCATTGCTTGCAAGGCTTATAGTGATGTGCATTACCGACAGGGCTCAGGGATACCTCTCCGACAATCGGAGTGACTAATCCTAATCTAGAACTATGCCAACTCAACAAGTACCATCGGAGACACCTGTAGAGCACCTTTATAATCACCCAGTTACGTTGTGACGTTTGGTAGCACACAAAGTGTTCCTACGGTAATCGAGAGTTGCATAATCTCATAGTCATAGGAACATGTATAAGTCATGAAGAAACCAATAGTAGTAAACTAAAACGATCAAGTGCTAAGCTAATGGAATGGATCAAGTCAATCACATTTATTCTCTATGATGTGACCCCGTTAATAAAATGACAACTCATGTCTATGGCTAGGAAACTTAACCATCTTTGATTCAATGAGCTAGTCAAGTAGAGGCATACTAGTGACACTTTGTTCGTCTATGTATTCACACATGTACTAAGTTTCCGGTTAATACAATTCTAGCATGAATAATAAACATTTATCATGATATAAGGAAATAAATAATAACTTTATTATTGGCTCTAGGGCATATTTCCTTCAGTCTCCCAATTGCACTAGAGTCAATAATCTAGTTCACATCTTTATGTGATTAGTTCACATCTCCATGTGACTAATACCCAAAGGGTTTACTAGAGTCAATAATCTAGTTCACATCGCTATGTGATTAACACCCAAAGAATAATCATGTTTTGCTTGTCAGAGAAATTTAGCCAATGGGTCTGCCACATTCAGAGTCGTATGTATTTTGCAAATTTTCTATGTCTACAATGCTTTGCACGGAGCTACTCTAGCTAATTGCTCCCACTTTCGATATGTATCTAGACCGGGACTTATAGTCATCCAGATCGGTGTCAAAGCTTGCATCGACGTAACTCTTTACAACAAACTGTTTGTCACCTCCATAACCGAGAAACATTTCCTTATTCCACTAAGGATATTTTGACCGTTGTCCAGTGATCCACTCCTGGAACACTATTGTACCCTCTTGCCAAACTTATGGTGAGGTACACAATAGGTCTGGTACACAACATAACATACTTTATAGAACCTATGACTAAGGCATAGGGAATAACTTTTCATTCTCTTTCTATTTTTTGCCGTGGTCTGGTTTTGAGTCTTTACTCAACTTCACACCTTGCAACACAGGCAAGAACTCCTTCTTTGACTTTTCCATTTTGAACTACTTCAAAATTTTCTCAAGGTATGTACTCATTGAAAATATATCAAGCGCCTTGATCTATCTCTATAGATCTTGATGCTCAATATGTAAGTAGCTTCATTGAGGTCTTTATTTTAAAAACTCTTTTAAAACACTCCTTTATGCTTTCTACAAAATTCTATATTATCTACGATCAACAATATGTCATTCACATATACTTATCAGAAATGTTGTAGTGCTCCCACTCACTTTCTTGTAAATACAGGCTTCACCACAAGTCTGTATAAAACCGTATGCTTTGATCACTTTAACAAAGCATATATTCCAACTCCGAGATGCTTGCACCAGTCCATAGATGGATCGTTGGAGCTTTCTAACTTTGTTAGCGCCTTTAGGATCGACAAAACCTTCTGGTTGCATCATATACAACTCTTCTTTAAGAAATCCATTAAGGAATACAATTTTGACATCCATTTGCCAGATTTCATAAAATGCGGCAATTGCTAACATGATTCAGACAGACTTTTAAGCATCAATACGAGTGAGAAAATCTCATCGTAGTCAACACCTTGAACTTGTAGAAAACATTTTTGCGAGAATTCAAGCTTTGTAGATAGTAACACTACTATCAGCGTTTGTCTTCCTCTTGAAGATCCATTTATTCTTAATGACTCACCGATCACCAGGCAAGTCAATCAAAGTCCATACTTTGTTCTCATACATGAATACCATCTCAGATTTCATGGCCTCAAGCCATTTCGCGGAATCTGGGCTCATCATCGCTTCCTCATAGTTTGTAGGTTCGTCATAGTCTAGTAACATGACTTCCAGAACAGGATTACTGTACTACTCTGGTGCGGACCGTACTCTGGTTGACCTACGAGGTTCGGTAGTAACTTGATCTGAAGTTTCATGATCATCCTCATTAGCTTCCTCACTAATTGGTGTAGGAATCACTGGAACTAATTTCTATGATGAACTACTTTCCAATTCGGTAGAAGGTACAATTACCTTATCAAGTTCTACTTTCCTCCCACACACTTCTTTCGAGAGAAACTCCTTCTCTAGAAAGGAGCCATTCTTAGCAAGAAAATATCTTGCCTTCGGATCTTTGATAGAAGGTGTACCCAAAAGTTTCTTTTGGGTATCCTATGAAGACACAGTACTCTGATTTGGGTTTGAGCTTATCAGTTTGAAACTTTTTCACATAAGCATCGCAACCCCAGACTTTAAAAATGACGGCTTTGGTTTCTTGCCAAACCATAGTTCATATGGTGTCATCTCAACGGATTTAGATGGTGCCCTATTTAACGTGAATGCAGCTGTCTCTAATGCATAACCCCAAAATGATAGTGGTAAATTAGTAAGAGACATCATAGATTGCACTATATCCAATAAAGTACAGTTATGACGTTCGGACACACCATTACGCTGTGGTGTTCCAGGTGGCGTGAGTTGCGAAACTATTCCGCATTGTTTCAAATGAAGACCAAAATCGTAACTCGAATATTCTCCTCCACGATCAGATCACAGAAACTTTATTTTCTTGTTATGATGATTTTCCACTTCAACCTGAAATTCTTTGAACTTTTCAAATGTTTCAGACATATGTTTCATCAAGTAGATATACCCATATATGCTCAAATCATCTATGAAGGTCAGAAAATAACGATACCTGCCACGAGCCTCAACACTCATCGGACTCCATACATAAGTATGTATTATTTCCAATAAGTCGGTTGCTCGCTCCATTGTTCCGGAGAATGGAGTCTTAGTCATCTTGCCCATGAGGCATGGTTCGCAAGCATCAAGTGATTCCAAAAGCCCATCAGCATGGAGTTTCTTCATGAGCTTTACACCAATATGACCTAAAAGGCAGGGCCACAAATAAGTTGCACTATCATTATTAACTTTGCATCTTTTGGCTTCAATATTATAAATATGTTTATCACTACAATCGAGATTCAATAAACCATTCACCTTAGGTGTATGACCATAGAAGGTTTTATTCATGTAAATAGAATAACAATTATTCTTTGACTTAAATGAATAACTGTATTGCAATAAACATGATCCAATCATATTATGCTCAATGCAAACACCAAATAACATTTATTTTAGGTTTAATACTACTCCCGAAGGTAAAGGGAGTGTGTGATCGTGATCTTATCAACCTTGGAATTACTTCCAACACACACCGTCACCTCGCCCTCAATTAGCTTATTTTGCAACTCCCATTTCGAGTTACTACTTTTAGCAACTGAACCAGTATCAAATACCGAGGGGTTTGCTATAAACACTAGTAAAGTACACATCAATAACATGTATATCAAATATACCTTTGTTCGCTTTGCCATCCTTCTTATCCGCCAAGTATCTAGGGCAGTTCCACTTCCAGTGGAAATTTCCTTTGTAGTAGAAGCACTCAGTTTCAGGCTTGGGTCTAGCTTTGGACTTCTTCATGGGAGTGGCAACTTGCTTGCCATTATTCTTGAAGTTCCCTTTATTTCCCTAGCCCTTTTACTTGAAACTAGTGGTCAACACTTGATGCTTTTCTTGATTTCTACCTTCGTCGATTTCAGCATCACGAAGAGCTTCAGAATCGTTTATGTTATCCCTTGCATATTATAGTTCATCATGAAGTTCTAGTAACTTGGTGATAGTGACTAGAGAACTCTGTCAATCACTATCTTATCTAGAAGATTAACTCCCACTTGATTCAAGTGATTGTAGTACTCAGACAATCTGATCACATGCTCACTAGTTGAGCTATTCTCCTTCATCTTGTAGGCAAAGTACTTGTCAGAGGTCTCATACCTCTCGACTCGGGCTTGAGTCTGAAATACCAATTTCAACTCTTAGAACATCTTATATATTCCATGGCATTCAAAATGTTTTTTGACGTCCTAGTTCTAAGCCGTGAAGCATGGTGCACTAAACTATCAAGTAGTCATCATACCGAGCTTTGTCAAATGTTCATAACGTCTGTATCTGCTCCTGCAATAGGTCTGTCACCTAGCGGTGCATCAAGGACATAATACTTTTGTGCAGCAATGAGGATAACCCTCAGATCATGGAGCTAGTACGCATCATTGCTACTAACATCTTTCAACTTATTTTTCTCTACGAACATATCAAAAATAAACAGGGAGCTAAATCGCAAGGTATTGATCTACAACATAGATATGCAAATACTATCAGGACTAAGTTCATGATAAATTAAAGTTCAATTAATCATATTACTTAAGAACTCCCACTTAAATAGATTCCCTCGAGTCATCTAAATGATCACGTGTTCCAAATCAACTAAACCATGTCCGATCATCACGTGAGTGTTGGGGAACGTAGTAATTTCAAAATTTTCCCTACGCACATGCAAGATCATGGTGATGCATAACAACGAGAGGGAAGAGTATCATCCACGTACCATCGTAGACTGTAAGCGGGAGCGTTATGAGAATGTGGTTGATGTAGTGGAACGTCTTCACAATCCGACTGATCCAAGTACCAAACGCACGGCACCTCCGAGTTCAGCACACGTTCAGCTCGATGACGTCCCACGAACTCCGATCCAGTAGAGCTTCACGGGAGAGTTCCATAAACACGACGGCATGATGACGGTGATGATGTTGCTACCGACGCAGGGCTTCGCCTAAGCACCGCTATGATATGATCGAGGTGGATTATGGTGGAGGGGGGCACCGCACACGGCTAAGGGATCAATGATCAACTTGTGTGTTCTAGGGTGCCCCCCTGCCCCCGTATATAAAGGAGCAAGGGGGGAGGCCGGCCGGCCCCTGTAGGGCGTGCCAGGAGGAGGATTCCTCCTCCTAGTAGGAGTAGGATTCCCCTTTCCTACTCCTACTAGGAGGAGGAAAGGAAGGGGGAAGGGAGAAGGAAGGAGAGGGGGAAAGGAGGAAAGGGGGCCGGCCCCTAGTCCAATTCGGTTTGGGCTAGGGGGCGCGCCCTGCCTCCTCTCTTCCACCACTTGGCCCATTAGGCCCAATACTTCTCCCTCGTATTCCCGTAACTCTCCGGTACTCAGAAAAATACCCGAATCACTCAGAACCTTTCCGATGTCCGAATATAGTCGTCCAATATATCGATCTTTACGTCTCGACCATTTCGAGACTCCTCGTCATGTCCCTTGGGACTCCGAACTACCTTCGGTACATCAAATCACATAAACTCATAATATCGATCATCACCGACCGTTAAGCGTGCGGACCCTACGGGTTCGAGAACTATGTAGACATGACCGAGACTCGTCTCCGGTCAATAACCAATAGTGGAACCTGTATGCTCATATTGGTTCCTACATATTCTACGAAGATCTTTATCGGTCAAACCGCATAACAACATACATTGTTCCCTTTGTCATTGGTATGTTACTTGCCCGAGATTCGATCATCAGTATCTCAATACCTAGTTCAATCTCATTACCGGCAAGTCTCTTTACTCGTTCCGTAATACACCATCCCGCAACTAACTCATTAGTTACATTGCTTGCAAGGCTTATAGTGATGTGCATTACCGAGAGGGCCCAACGATACCTCTCCGATAATCGGAGTGACAAATCCTAATCTTGATCTATGCCAACTCAACAAGTACCATCGGAGACACCTATAGAGCACCTTTATAATCAGCCAGTTACGTTGTGACGTTTGGTAGCACACAAAGTGTTCCTCCGGTAATCGGGAGTTGCATAATCTCATAGTCATAGGAACATATATAAGTCATGAAGAGAGGAATAGCAATATACTAAACGATCAAATGCTAAGCTAACGGAATGGGTCAAGTCAATCACATCATTCTCTAATGATGTGATCCTGTTAATCAAATGACAACTCATGTCTATGTCTAGGAAACTTAACCATCTTTGATTCAACGAGCTAGTCAAGTAGAGGCATACTATTGACACTTTGTTTGTCTATGTATTCACATATGTACTAAGTTTCCGGTTAATACAATTCTAGCATGAATAATAAAAATTTATCATGATATAAGGAAATAGATAATAACTTTATTATTGCATCTAGGGCATATTTCATTCAGTCTCCCACTTGCACTAGAGTCAATAATCTAGTTCACATCTTTATGTGATTAGTTCACATCTCCATGTGACTAATACCCAAAGGATTTACTAGAGTCAATAATCTAGTTCACATAGCTATGTGATTAACACCCAAAGAGTGATCATGTGTTTGCTTGTGAGAGAAGTTTAGTCTACGGGTCTGCAACATTCAGATCTATATGTATTTCACAAGTTTCTATGTCTACAATGCTCTGCACGGAGCTACTCTAGCTAATTGCTCCCACTTTCAATATGTATCCAGATCAAGACTTAGAGCCCAGGTTTCACAAGAAGTCATGGCACATCAAGCGTCGCTTCAACTCCATTCGTGAAAATGTTCAAGATGGAGACATATATATTTGTAAAGTACATACGGACCTGAATGTAGCAGATCCGTTGACTAAACCTCTCCCTAGAGCAAAACATGATCAACACCAGAATTCCATGGGTGTTCAATTCATCACAATGTAACTAGATTATTGACTCTAGTGCAAGTGGGAGACTGTTGGAAATATGCCCTAGAGGCAATAATAAAAGGATTATTATTATATTTCCTTGTTCATGATAATTGTCTTTTATTCATGCTATAATTGTGTTATCTGGAAATTGTAATACATGTGTGAATACTTAGACACCAACATGTCCCTAGTAAGCCTCTAGTTGACTAGCTCGTTGATCAACAGATAGTCATGGTTTCCTGACTATGGACATTGGATGTCATTGATAACGAGATCACATCATTAGGAGAATGATGTGATGGACAAGACCCAATCCTAAACATAGCACAAGATCGTATAGTTCGTTTGCTAGAGTTTTCCAATGTCAAGTATCTTTTCCTTAGACCATGAGATCGTGTAACTCCCGGATACCGTAGGAGTGCTTTGGATGTACCAAACGTCACAACGTAACTGGGTGACTATAAAGGTATACTATGGGTATCTTCGAAAGTGTCTGTTGGGTTGACACGGATCAAGACTGGGATTTGTCACTCCGTATGACGGAGAGGTATCTCTGGGCCCACTCGGTAATGCATCATCACAATGAGCTCAAAGTGACCAAGTGTCTGGTCACGGGATCATGCATTACGGTACGAGTAAAGTGACTTGCCGGTAACGAGATTGAACGAGGTATTGGGATACCGACGATCGAATCTCGGGCAAGTAACGTACCGATTGACAAAGGGAATTGTATACGGGGTTGCTTGAATCCTCGACATCATGGTTCATCCGATGAGATCATTGAGGAGCATGTGGGAGCCAACATGGGTATCCAGATCCCGCTGTTGGTTATTGACCGGAGAGCAATCTCGGTCATGTCTACATGTCTCCCGAACCCGTAGGGTCTACACACTTAAGGTTCGGTGACGCTAGGTTTGTAGGGATATGTATATGCAGTAACCCGAAAGTTGTTCGGAGTCCCGGATGAGATCCCGGACGTCACGAGGTGTTTCGGAATGGTCCGGAGGTAAAGAATTATATATAGGAATTGCTATTTCGGCCATCGGGACAAGTTTCGGGGTCACCGGTATTGTACCGGGACCACCAGAAGGGTCCCGGGGGTCCACCGGGTGGGGCCACCTATCCCGGAGGGTCCCATGGGCTGAAGTGGGAAGGGATCCAGCCCAAAGTGGGCTGGGGCGCCACTTCCCCCTAGGGCCCATGCGCCTAGGGTGGGGAAACCCTAAAGGGGGGCGCCCCCTTGCTTGGGGGGCAAGCCCCCCACCCCTTGGCCGCCACCCCCCCTAGGAGATTGCATTTCCTAGGGCCGACGCCCCCCCCCTAGGCCCCCTATATATAGTGGGGGGATGGAGAACCTCTCCCTTACGCCTTTGGTGCCTCCCTCTCCCTCTCCAACACCTCCTCCTCCATAGAGCTTGGCGACGCCCTGCCGGAGTACTGCAGCTCCACCACCACCACGCCGTCGTGCTGCTGCTGGAGCCATCTTCCTCAACCTCTCCTTCCCCCTTGCTGGATCAAGAAGGAGGAGACGTCACGATGACCGTACGTGTGTTGAACGCGGAGGTGCCGTCCGTTCGGCGCTAGGATCTCCGGTGATTTGGATCACATCGAGTATGACTTCCTCATCCCTGTTCTTTGAACGCTTCCGCGCATGATCTACAAAGGTATGTACATGCAATCCGATCACTCGTTGCTAGATGAACTCCTAGATGGATCTTGGTGAAACCATAGGAAAATTTTGTTTTCTGCAATGTTCCCCAACAGTGGCATCATGAGCTAGGTCTATGCGTAGTTCTCTATGCACGAGTAGAACACAATTTGTTGTGGGTGTTGATGTTGTCAACTTTCTTGCCGCTACTAGTCTTATCTTGATTCAACGGTATTCTGGGATGAAGCGGCCCGGAACAACCTTACACGTACGCTTACGTGAGACCAGTTCCACCGACTGACATGCACTAGTTGCATAAGGTGGCTGGCGGGTGTCTGTCTCTCCCACTTTAGTTGGAGCGGATTCGATGAAAAGGGTCCTTATGAAGGGTAAATAGAAGTTGACAAATCACGTTGTGGCTTTCACGTAGGTAAGAAAACGTTCTTGCTAGAACCCTCTTGCAGCCATGTAAAACTTGCAACAACAATTAGAGGACATCTAACTTGTTTTTGCAGCAAGTGCTTTGTGATATGATATGGCCAAAGTTGTGATGAATGATGAATGATATATATGTAATGTATGAGATGTTCATGCTATTGTAATAGGAATCATGACTTGCATGTCAATGAGTATGACAACCGGCAGGAGCCATAGGAGTTGTCTTTATTTTTTTGTATGACCTGCGTGTCATTGAGAAACGCCATGTAAATTACTTTACTTTATTGCTAAATGCGTTAGCCATAGTAGTAGAAGTAATAGTTGGCAAGCAACTTCATGGAGACACGATGATGGAGATCATGATGATGGAGATCATGGTGTCATGCCGGTGACAAGATGATCATGGAGCCCCAAGATGGAGATCAAAGGAGCTATGTGATATTGGCCATATCATGTCACTATTATTATTTGATTGCATGTGATGTTTATCATGTTTTTGCATCTTGTTTACTTAGAACGACGGTAGTAAATAAGATGATCCCTCATAATAATTTCAAGAAAGTGTTCCCCCTAACTGTGCACCATTGTGACAGTTCGTTGTTTCGAAGCACCACGTGATGATCGGGTGTGATAGATTCTAACTTTCACATACAACGGGTGTAAGACAGATTTACACATGCAAACAGTTAGGTTGACCTGACGAGCCTAGCATGTACAAACATGGCCTCGGAACACAGAAGACCGAAAGGTCGAGCATGAGTCGTATAGAAGATACGATCAACATGAAGATGTTCACCGATGTTGACTAGTCCGTCTCACGTGATGATCGGACACGGCCTAGTTAACTCGGATCATGTTATACTTAGATGACTGGAGGGATGTCTATCTAAGTGGGAGTTCATTGAATAATTTGATTAGATGAACTTAATTATCATGAACTTAGTCTAAAATATTTACAATATGTCTTGTAGATCAAATGGCCAACGTAGTCCTCAACTCCAACGCGTTCCTAGAGAAAACCAAGCTGAAAGGCGATGGCAGCAACTATACAGACTGGGTCCAGAACCTGAGGATCATCCTCATAGCTGCCAAGAAAGATTATGTCCTAGAAGCACCGCTAGGTGACGCACCCGTCCCACGGAACCAAGATGTTATGAACGCTTGCAGACACGTGCTGATGATTACTCCCTCGTTCAGTGCGGCATGCTTTACAGCTTAGAACCGGGGCTCCAAAAGCGTTTTGAGAGACACGGAGCATATGAGATGTTCGAAGAGCTGAAAATGGTTTTTCAAGCTCATGCCCGGGTCGAGAGATATGAAGTCTCCGACAAGTTCTTCAGCTGTAAGATGGAGGAAAATAGTTCTGTCAGCGAGCACATACTCAAAATGTCTGGGTTGCATAACCGCTTGACTCAGCTGGGAGTTAATCTCCCGGATGACGCAGTCATTGACAGAATCCTTCAGTCGCTTCCACCGAGCTACAAGAGCTTTGTGATGAACTTCAATATGCAGGGGATGGAAAAGACCATTCCTGAAATATTTGCAATGCTGAAATCAGCAGAGGTAGAAGTCAAAAAGGAACATCAAGTGTTGATGGTGAATAAAACCACTAAGTTCAAGAAAGGCAAGGGTAAGAAGAACTTCAAGAAGGACGGCAAGGGAGTTGCCGCGCCCGGCAAGCAAGTTGCCGGGAAGAAGCCAAAGAATGGACCCAAGCCCGAGACTGAGTGCTTTTATTGCAAGGGAAATGGTCACTGGAAGCGGAACTGCCCCAAATACTTAGCGGACAAGAAGGCCGGCAAAACGAAAGGTATATGTGATATACATGTAATTGATGTGTACCTTACCACTACTCGTAGTAGCTCCTGGGTATTTGATACCGGTGCAGTTGCTCACATTTGTAACTCAAAGCAGGAGCTGCGGAATAAGCGGAGACTGGCAAAGGACGAGGTGACGATGCGCGTCGGGAATGGTTCCAAGGTCGATGCGATCGCCGTCGGCACGCTACCTCTACATTTACCTACGGGATTAGTTTTAAACCTCAATAATTGTTATTTAGTGCCAGCTTTGAGCATGAACATTGTATCAGGATCTCGTTTAATTCGAGACGGCTACTCATTTAAATCTGAGAATAATGGTTGTTCTATTTATATGAGAGATATGTTTTATGGTCATGCTCCGATGGTGAATGGTTTATTCTTAATGAATCTCGAGCGTAATGCTACACATATTCATAGTGTGAGTACCAAAAGATGTAAGGTTGATAATGATAGTCCCACATACTTGTGGCACTGTTGCCTTGGTCACATAGGTGTCAAACGCATGAAGAAGCTCCATGCAGATGGACTTTTAGAGTCTCTTGATTACGAATCATTTGACACGTGCGAACCATGCCTCATGGGTAAAATGACCAAGACTCTGTTCTCAGGAACAATGGAGCGAGCGACCAACTTATTGGAAATCATACATACTGATGTGTGCGGTCCAATGAGTGTTGAGGCTCGCGGTGGCTATCGTTATGTTCTCACCCTCACTGATGACTTGAGTAGATATGGGTATATCTATTTAATGAAACACAAGTCTGAGACCTTTGAAAAGTTCAAGGAATTTCAGAGTGAGGTTGAAAATCAACATGACAGGAAAATCAAGTTCTTACGATCAGATCGTGGAGGAGAATACTTGAGTCACGAATTTGGCACACACTTAAGAAAATGTGGAATAGTTTCACAACTCACGCCGCCTGGAACACCTCAGCGTAATGGTGTGTCCGAACGTCGTAATCGCAGTCTATTGGATATGGTGCGATCTATGATGTCTCTTACCGATTTACCGCTATCTTTTTGGGGCTATGCTTTAGAGACTGCCACATTC
The DNA here is from genome assembly GCF_002162155.2 of Triticum dicoccoides. Lineage (NCBI taxonomy): Eukaryota > Viridiplantae > Streptophyta > Magnoliopsida > Poales > Poaceae > Triticum > Triticum dicoccoides. The sequence goes on along the minus strand of NC_041390.1, from coordinate 67,033,503 downwards.
ACTTTAAATAGGGCTCCATCGAAATCCGTTGAGACGACACCGTATGAATTATGGTTTGGGAAGAAACCTAAGCTGTCGTTTCTAAAAGTTTGGGGATGCGATGCTTATCTCAAGAAACTTCAACCTGAAAAGCTCGAACCCAAGTCAAAAAAATGCGTCTTCATAGGATACCCTAAAGAAACTATTGGGTACACCTTCTACCTCAAATCCGAAGGCAAGATCTTTGTTGCCAAGAATGGATCCTTTCTAGAGAAGGAGTTTCTCTCAAAAGAAGGAAGTGGGAGGAAAGTAGAACTTGATGAAGTATTACCTCTTGAACCAGAAAATGGTGCAACTCAAGAAAATGTTCCTGAGGTGCCTGCACCAACTAGAGAGGAGGTTAATAATGATGATCAAGATACTTCTGATCGAGCTCCTACTGAAATTCATAGGTCCACAAGGACACGTTCCGCACTAGAGTGGTATGGCAACCCTGTCTTGGAAATGATGTTGTTAGACAACGGTGAACCTTCGAACTATGAAGAAGCGATGGCGGGCCCGGATTCCGACAAATGGCTGGAAGCCATGAAATCCGAGATAGGATCCATGTATGAAAACGAAGTATGGACTTTGACTGACTTGCCCGTTGAGCGGCGAGCCATAGAAAATAAATGGATCTTTAAGAACAAGAAAAGCGCGGATGGTAATGTGGCCATCTATAAAGCTCGGCTTGTCGCTAAGGGTTATCGACAAGTTCAACGGGTTGACTACGATGAGACTTTCTCACCGGTAGCGAAGCTGAAGTCCGTCTGAATCATGTTAGCAATTGCCTCATTCTATGATTGTGAGATATGGCAAATGGACGTCAAAACAGAATTCCTTAATGGTTTCCTTAAGGAAGAATTGTATATGATGCAGCCGGAAGGTTTTGTCGATCCTAAGAATGCTGACAAGGTGTGCAAGCTCCAATGCTCGATTTATGGGCTGGTGCAAGCATCTCGGAGTTGGAACATTCGCTTTGATGAGATGATCAAAGCGTTTGGGTTTATGCAGACTTATGGAGAAGCCTGCGTTTACAAGAAAGTGAGTGGGAGCTCTGTAGCATTTCTCATATTATATGTAGATGACATACTTTTGATGGGGAATGATATAGAGCTTTTGGAGAGCATTAAGGCCTACTTGAATAAGAGTTTTTCAATGAAGGACCTTGGAGAAGCTGCTTATATATTAGGCATCAAGATCTATAGAGATAGATCAAGACGCCTCATAAGTCTTTCACAAAGCACATACCTTGATAAGATATTGAATAAATTCAATATGGATCAGTCTAAGAAGGGGTTCTTGCCTGTGTTACAAGGTGTGAAATTGAGCTCAGCTCAATGTCCGACCACGGCAGAAGATATAGAAGAGATGAGTGTCATCCCCTATGCCTCAGCCATAGGCTCTATTATGTATGCCATGTTGTGTACCAGACCTGATGTAAACCTTGCCGTAAGTTTGGTAGGAAGGTACCAAAGTAATCCCGGCAAGGAACACTAGACAGCGGTCAAGAATATCCTGAAGTACCTAAAAAGGACTAAGGAAATGTTTCTCATTTATGGAGGTGACGAAGAGCTCGTCGTAAAGGGTTACGTCGACGCTAGCTTCGACACAGATCTGGATGACTCTAAGTCACAAACCGGATACGTGTATATTTTGAATGGTGGGGCAGTAAGCTGGTGCAGTTGCTTGCAGAGCGTCGTGGCGGGGTCTACATGTGAAGCGGAGTACATGGCAGCCTCGGAGGTAGCGCATGAAGTCATTTGGGTGAAGGAGTTAATCACCGACCTAGGAGTTATACCCAATGCGTCGGGGCCGATCAAACTCTTCTGTGACAACACTGGAGCTATTGCACTTGCCAAGGAGCCCAGGTTTCACAAGAAGACAAGGCACATCAAGCGTCGCTTCAACTCCATTCGTGAAAATGTTCAAGATGGAGACATAGATATTTGTAAAGTACATACGGACCTGAATGTAGCAGATCCGTTGACTAAATCTCTCCCTAGAGCAAAACATGATCAACACCAGAATTCCATGGGTGTTCGATTCATCACAATGTAACTAGATTATTGACTCTAGTGCAAGTGGGAGACTGTTGGAAATATGCCCTAGAGGCAATAATAAAAGGATTATTATTATATTTCCTTGTTCATGATAATTGTCTTTTATTCATGCTATAATTGCGTTATCCGGAAATCGTAATACATGTGTGAATACTTAGACACCAACATGTCCCTAGTAAGCCTCTAGTTGACTAGCTCGTTGATCAACAGATAGTCATGGTTTACTGACTATGGACATTGGATGTCATTGATAACGAGATCACATCATTAGGAGAATGATGTGATGGACAAGACCCAATCCTAAACATAGCACAAGATCGTATAGTTCGTTTGCTAGAGTTTTCCAATGTCAAGTATCTTTTCCTTAGACCATGAGATCGTGTAACTCTCGGATACCGTAGGAGTGCTTTGGGTGTACCAAACGTCACAACGTAACTGGGTGACTATAAAGGTATACTACGGGTATCTCCGAAAGTGTCTGTTGGGTTGACACGGATCAAGACTGGGATTTGTCACTCCGTATGACGGAGAGGTATCTCTGGGCCCACTCGGTAATGCATCATCACAATGAGCTCAAAGTGACCAAGTGTCTGGTCACGGGATCATGCATTACGGTACGAGTAAAGTGACTTGCCGGTAACGAGATTGAACGAGGTATTGGGATACCGACGATCGAATCTCGGGCAAGTAACGTACCGATTGACAAAGGGAATTGTATACGGGGTTGCTTGAATCCTCGACATCGTGGTTCATCTGATGAGATCATCGAGGAGCATGTGGGAGCCAACATGGGTATCCAGATCCCGCTATTGGTTATTGACCGGAGAGCAATCTCGGTCATGTCTACATGTCTCCCGAACCCGTAGGGTCTACACACTTAAGGTTCGGTGACGCTAGGGTTGTAGGCATATGTATATGCAGTAACCCGAAAGTTGTTCGGAGTCCCGGATGAGATCCCGGACGTCACGAGGAGTTTTGGAATGGTCCGGAGGTAAAGAATTATATATAGGAAGTGCTATTTCGGCCATCGGGGCAAGTTTCGGGGTCACCGATATTGTACCGGGACCACCGGAAGGGTCCCGGGGGTCCACCGGGTGGGGCCACCTATCCCGGAGGGCCCCATGGGCTGAAGTGGGAAGGGATCCAGCCCAAAGTGGGCTGGGGCGCCACTTCCCCCTAGGGCCCATGCGCCTAGGGTGGGGAAACCCTAAAGGGGGGCGCCCCCTTGCTTGGGGGGCAAGCCCCCCACCCCTTGGCCGCCGCCCCCCTAGGAGATTGCATCTCCTAGGGCTGCCGCCCCCCCTAGGCCCCCCTAGATATAGTGGGGGGATGGAGGACCTCTCCCTTACACCTTTGGTGCCTCCCTCTCCCTCTCCAACACCTACTCCTCCATAGAGCTTGGCGAAGCCCTGCCGGAGTACTGCAGCTCCACCACCACCACGCCGTCGTGCTGCTGCTGGAGCCATCTTCCTCAACCTCTCCTTCCCCCTTGCTGGATCAAGAAGGAGGAGACGTCACGCTGACCGTACGTGTGTTGAACGCGGAGGTTCCGTCCGTTCGGCGCTAGGATCTCCGGTGATTTGGATCACGTCGAGTACGACTTCCTCATCCCCGTTCTTTGAACGCTTCCGCGCGTGATCTACAAAGGTATGTAGATGCAATCCGATCACTCGTTGCTAGATGAACTCCTAGATGGATCTTGGTGAAACAGGAGGAAAATTTTGTTTTGTGCAACGTTCCCCAACATAGTGCTCCCACTCACTTTCTTGTAAATACAGGCTTCACCGCAAGTCTGTATAAAACAATATGCTTTGATCACTTTATCAAAGTATATATTCCAACTCCAAGATGCTTGCACCAGTCCATATATGGATCGTTGGAGCTTGCACACTTTGCTAGCACCTTTAGGATCGACAAAATATTCTGGTTGCATCATATACAACTCTTCTTTAAGAAATCCATTAAAGAATGTAGTTTTGACATCCATTTGCCAAATTTCATAAAATGCGGCAACTGCTAACATGATTCGGACAGACTTTTAAGCATCGATACGAGTGAGAAAATCTCATCGTAGTCAAGACCTTGAGCTTGTCGAAAACATTTTGCGACAATTCGAGCTTTGTAGATAGTAACACTACTATCAGCGTCCGTCTTCCTCTTGAAGATCCATTTATTCTCTAAAGACTCACCGATCATCGGGCAAGTTAATCAAAGTCCATACTTTGTTCTCATACATGGATCCCATCTCAGATTTCAATGCTTCAAGCCACTTCACGGAATCTGGGCTCATCATCGCTTCCTCATAGATCGTAGGTTTGTCATGCTCTAGTAACATGACTTCCAAAAAGGATTACCGTACTAATCTGGTGTGGACCATACTCTGGTTGTCCTACAAGGTTTGGTAGTAACTTGATCTGAAGTTTCATGATCATCATCATTAGCTTCCTCACTAATTGGTGTAGACACCACTAGAACCGTTTTCTGTGATGAACTACTTTCCAATTCGGAAGAAGGTACAATTACCTTATCAAGTTCTACTTTCCTCCCACTCACTTCTTTCGAGAGAAACTCCTTCTCTAGAAAGGATCCATTGTTAGCAACAAAATATCTTGCCTCCGGATCTGTGATAGAAGGTGTACCCAATTGTCTCCTTTGGGTATCCTATGAAGATGCATTTCTCCGATTTGGGTTTGAGCTTATCAGGTTGAAACATTTTCACATAAGCATCACAACCCCAAATTTTAAGAAATGACAACTTAGGTTTCTTGCCAAACCATAGTTCATATGGTGTCATCTCAACGGATTTAGATGGTGCCCTATTTAATGTGAATGTAGCTATCTCTAATGCATAACCCCAAAACAATAGCGGTAAATCAGTAAGAGACATCATAGATCGCACCATATCTAGTAAAGTGTGATTACGACGTTCGGACACACCATTACGCTGTGGTGTTCCAGGTGGCGTGAGTTGCGAAACTATTCTGCATTGTCTAAAATGAAGACCAAACTCGTAACTCAAATATTCTCCTCCACGATCAGATCATAGAAACTTTATTTCCTTGTTACGATGATTTTCCACTTCACTCTAAAATTCTTTGAACTTTTCAAATGGTTCAGACTTATGTTTAATCAAGTAGATATACCCATATCTGCTCAAATCATCTGTGAAGGTTAGTAAATAACAATAGCCTCCGCGAGCCTCAACACTCATCGGATCGCATACATCAGTATGTATTATTTCCAATAAGTCAGTCGCTCACTCCATTGTTCCGGAGAACGGGGTCTTAGTCATCTTGCCCATGAGGCATGGTTCGCAAGCATCAAGTGATTCATAATCAAGTGATTCCAAAAGTCCATCAGCATGGAGTTTCTTTATGTGTTTTACACCAATGTGACCTAAACAGCAGTGCCACAAATAAGTTGCACTATCATTATTAAATGTGCATCTTTTGGCTTCAATATTATGAATATGTGTATCACTACGATCGAGATTGAATAAACCATTTATATTGAGTGTATGACCATAGAAGGTTTTATTCATGTAAATAGAATAACAATTATTCTTTGATTTAAATGAATAATAGTATTGCAATAAACATGATCAAATCATATTCATGCTCAACGCAAACACCAAATAACATTTATTTAGGTTCAACACTAATCCGAAAGTATAGGGAGTGTGGGATGATGATCATATTAATCTTGGAGCCACTTCCAACACACATCGTCACTTCACCCTTAACTAGTCTATGTTCATGATGCAACTCCCATTTCGAGTTACTACACTTTAGTAACAAATACCGAGGGGTTTCTATGAACACCAGTAAAGTACACATCAATAACATGTATATCAAATATACCTTTGTTCACTTTGCTATCCTTATTATTCGCCAAGTATCTAGGGCATTTCCATTTCCAGTGACCATTTCCTTTGCATTAGAAGCACTCAGTTTTAGGCTTGGGTCTAGCTTTAGGCTTCTTCATGGGAGTGGAAACTTGCTTGCCATTCTTGTTGAAGTTCCCTTTCTTTCCGTTGCCCTTTTACGTGAAACTAGTGGTCTTTGTCAACCATCAACACTTGATGTTTTTCTTGATTTCTACCTTCGCCGATTTCAACATCGCGAAGAGCTCGGGAATTACTTTCGGCATCCCTTGCATATTATAGTTCATCACTAAGCTCTAGTAACTTGGTGATAGTGACTAGAGAACTTTATCAATTACTATCTTATCTGGAAGATTAACTCCCCCTTGATTCAAGAAATTGTAGTGCCCAGGCAATCTGAGCACATGCTCACTAGTTGAGCTATTCTCCTCCATCTTGTAGGCAAAGTACTTGTCAGAGGTCTCATACCTCTCGACTCGGGCATGAATCTGAAATACCAATTTGAGCTCTTGGAACATCTTATATGCTCCGTGGCGTTCAAAACGTTTTCGACGTCCCAGTTCTAAGCCATAAAGCATGGTGCACTAAACTATCAAGTAGTCATCATACTGAGCTTTGTCAAACATTCATAACGTTTGTATTTGCTCCTGCAATAGGTCCGTCACCTAGCGGTGCATCAAGGACATAATTCTTCTATGTAGCAATGAGGATAACCCTCAGATCATGGAACTAGTCCGCATCACTGCTACTAACATCTTTCGACATAGTTTTCTCTAGGAAAATATCATAAATAAAATGGGGAAGCTATACACAAGCAATTGATCTACAACATAGATATGCAAATACTATCAGGACTAAGTTCATGATAAATTTAAGTTCAATTAATCATATTACTTAAGAACTCCCACTTAGATAGACATCCCTCTAGTCATCTAAATGATCACGTGATCCAAATCAACGAAACCATGTCCGATCATCACGTGAGATGGAGTAGTTTTCAATGGTGAACATCACTATGTTGATCATATCTACTATATGATTCACGCTCGACCTTTCGGTCTCCAGTGTTCCGAAGCCATATCTGCATATGCTAGGCTCGTCAAGTTTAACCCAAGTATTCTACGTGTTCAAAACTGTCTTACACCCGTTGTAGATGAATGTTGAGCTTATCACACCCGATCATCACGTGGTGTCTCGGTACAATGAACTTTGGCAACGGTGCATACTCAGGGAGAACACTTTTACCTTGAAATTTAGTGAGAGATCATCATATAATGCTACCGTCAAACTAAGCAAAATAAGATGCATAAAGGATAAACATCACATGCAATCAAAATATGTGACATGATATGGCCATCATCATCTTGCGCTTTTGATCTCCATCTACAAATTACTGTCATGATCTTCATTGTTACTGGCATGACACCATGTTCTCCTTCATCTTGATCTCTATCAATGTGTCGTCACATGGTCGTCTCGCCAACTATTGCTCTTGCAACTATTGCTATCGCATAGCGATAAAGTAAAACAATTATTTGGCACTTGCATCTTATGCAATAAAGAGACAACCATAAGGCTTCTGCCAGGTGCCGATAACTTCAAAAAAAAACATGATCATCTCATACAACAACTTATATCTCATCACGTCTTGACCACATCACATCACAACATGTCCTGCAAAAACAAGTTAGACGTCCTCTACTTTGTTGTTGCAAGTTTTACATGGCTGCTATGGGCTGAGCAAGAACCGGTCTTACCTACGCATCAAAACCACAACGATAGTTCATCAAGTTAGTGTGGTTTTAACCTTCTCAAGGGCCGGGCGTAGCCACACTCGGTCAACTAAAGTTGGAGAAACTGACACCCGCCAGCCACTTGTGTGCAAAGCACGTCGGTAGAACCAGTCTCGCGTAAGCATACGTGTAATGTCGGTCTGGGCCGCTTCATCCAACAATACCGCCGAACCAAAGTATGACATGCTAGTAAGTAGTATGACTTGTATCGCCCACAACTCATTTGTGTTCTACTCGTGCATATAACATCTACGCGTAAACCTGGCTCTGATACCACTATTCGGGAACGTAGTAATTTTTTAAATTTCCCTACGCACACGCAAGATCATGGTGATGCATAGCAACGAGAGGGAAGAGTATCATCCACGTACCCACGTAGACCGTAAGCAGAAGCGTTATGAGAACGCGGTTGATGTAGTCGAACGTCTTCATGATCCGACCGATCCAAGTACCGAACGCATGGCACCTCCGAGTTCAGCACAAGTTCAGCTCGATGACGTCCCGCGAACTCTGATCCAGCAGAGCTTCACGGGAGAGTTTCGTCAACACGACGGTGTGATGATGGTGATGATGTTGCTACCGACGCAAGGCTTTGCCTAAGCACCTCTACGATTTGATCGAGGTGGATTATGGTGGAGGGGGGCACCGCACACGGCTAAGGGATCAATGATTAACTTGTGTGTTCTAGGGTGCCCCCTGCCTCCGTATATAAAGGAGCAAGGGGGGAGGCCGGCCGGCCCCTGTAGGGTGCGCCAGGAGGAGGAGTCCTCCTCCTAGTAGGAGTAGGACTCCCCTTTCCTACTCCTACTAGGAGAAGGAAAGGAAGGGGGAAGGGGAGAAGGAAGGGGAGGGAGGAAAGGGGGGCCGGCCCCCTAGTCCAATTCGGTTTGGGCTAGGGGGTCTGCATGCCCTTCCTCCTCTCTTCCACCACTTGGCCCATTAGGCCCAATACTTCTCCCCCATATTCCCGTAACTCTCCGATACTCCAAAAAATACCCGAATCACTCGGAACCTTTCCGATGTCTGAATATAGTTGTCCAATATATCGATCTTTACGTCTCAACCATTTCGAGACTCCTCGTCATGTCCCCGATCTCATCCAAGACTCCGAACTACCTTCGGTACATCAAATCACATAAACTCATAATACCGATCGTCACCGAATGTTAAGCGTGACGACCCTACAGGTTCGACAAGTATGTAGACATGACCGAGACTTGTCTCCGGTCAATAACCAAAAGCAGAACCTGGATGCTCATGTTGGTTCCTACATATTCTACGAAGATCTTTATCGGTCAAACCGCATAACAACATATGTTGTTCCCTTTGTCATCGGTATGTTACTTGCCCGAGATTCGATCGTCGGTATCTCAATACCTAGTTCAATCTCGTTACCGGCAAGTCTCTTTACTCTTTCCGTAATACATCATCCCGCAACTAACTCATTAATTACATTGCTTGCTAGACTTATTGTAATGTGCATTATCGAGAGGGCCCAGAGATACCTCTCCGACAATCGGAGTGACAAATCCTAATCTCGATCTATGACAACTCAACAAGTACCATCGGAGACACCTGAAGAGCACCTTTATAATCACCTAGTTACGTTGTGACGTTTGCTAGCACACAAAGTGTTCCTCCAGTAATTGGGAGTTGCATAATCTCATAGTCATAGGAACATGTATAAGTCATGAAGAGAGCAATAGCAATATACTAAACGATCAAATGCTAAGCTAACGGAATGGGGAAAGTCAATCACATCATTCTCTAATGATGTGATTCCGTTAATCAAATGACAACTCATGTCTATGGCTAGGAAACTTAACCATCTTTGATTCAACGAGCTAGTCAAGTAGAGGCATACTAGTGACACTTTGTTTGTCTATGTATTCACATATGTACTAAGTTTCCAGTTAATACAATTCTAGCATGAATAATAAACATTTATCATGATATAAGGAAATAAATAATAACTTTATTATTGCCTCAAGGGCATATTTCCATCAGTTAGATGGAGTAGTTTTCAATGGTGAACATCACTATGTTGATCATATCAACTATCACTAGTAGAAAACGGAGCTTTAAAACCGGTTCGTAAGGGCCTTTAGTGCCGGTTCCATAACCGGCACTAATTGGTGGGCACTAAAGGCCCCCCTTTAGTACCGGTTCGGCACGAACCGGCGCTAAAGTGCCACCACGTGGCGTGAGCTCGCGCCCTGGTATGGGGGGCCTTTAGTACCGGTTGGTGTTACCAACTGGTACTATAGGTTTTTTTTGAATTTTTTTTTTGAAAATTTTGGAAAAAAAATTTGATTTTTTTTCGATTTTTAATTTTCCTGAATTATTTGGTGATTTAGTCTCTAATCACCTCTCTTAACTGCTCAAGTGTGGATCACTCATTCCAAATCATCTAACTTCCTGACCGGTCACCCATCCCTCTCACTATTCCAGCCCGAGAACGCTTAACTTTCGGGTTCTATTCTCCTTCGTTTCCAAGTCTGCACTTGTTGTTTTCCTGACAATAGTAAGATGCCAATCCTATTAACCCTCAGGAGTTTAGCTTGAGCATGAAGTCACACATTTCATTTTTTGAGTTTGAAACTATTATTCTAAAAACAGTAATTATTTAGTAACACTAATATTTCTTGAATAAGTTTGACCATAGTTTGACCATAGTTTCACCATAGTTTGACCATAGTTTGACCAGATTTGACCAAAATTCAAAAAATTGAAATAATTATTTAGTAACACTAATATTCTTGAATAATTATGTAGTAACATTAATACTTCTTGAATAAGTAGTTTGACCAGATTTAACAAAAAAAATAAAAAAACTTAAATTTGACCATATCTTTTTTTCCTTTTGGAATTTGAGGATTCTAAAAATTGCAAACAGGCCATAGGTGGTATCCATCGGATGCGGATTTTCATGCTGAATTTTTTGATATATTATACTTTTTTTCCGACATCGTATAGCCGTTTTACATTTTCCCTACACTTTTTGCAAAACATGTCCAAATTTAAGTTTTCAAATTTTCCTAACTAGTACATGTAGTAATACAACTACCTCTCAAAGGATTTT
>NC_041390.1:67012014-67022046 GCF_002162155.2 Triticum dicoccoides | reverse complement strand
TATAGGTCAGACCCATTTAGTACCGGTTCGTGTCACAAATCGGTACTAAAGGGTAGCCCTTTAGTACCGGTTTGTGACACGAACCGGTACTAAAGGTGATCGTGGGGCCCCGGCCTGACGCCAGCTTGCCATCACCCCTTTAGTACCGGTTCGTGGCACGAACCGGTACTAAAGGTTCAACACGAACCACCATTAATGCATAGCCGTTCGAACCGGCACTAATGGTACCATTACTGCCGGCTCATATTCAAACCGGCACTAATGTGCTTCACGTTTGACCCTTTTTCTACTAGTGTATATGATTCATGCTCGACCTTTTGGTCTCCAGTGTTCTGAGGCCATATCTGCATATGCTACGCTCGTCAAGTTTAACCTGAGTATTCTGCGTGTGCAAAACTGGCTTGCACCCATTGTATGTGAATGTAGCGCTTATCACACCCGATCATCACGTGGTGTCTCGGCACGACGAACTTTGGCAACGGTGCATTCTCAGGGAGAACACTTGTGCCTTGAAATTTAGTGAGAGATCATATTATAATGCTACCATCAATCAAGAAAAATAAGATGCATAAAGGATAAACATCACATGCAATCAATATAAGTGATATGATATGGCCATCATCATCTTGTGCCTTTGATCTCCATCTCCAAAGCACCGTCATGATCACCATCGTCACCGGCGCGACACCTTGATCTCCATCGTAGCATCACTACAAAAAAAATACACTTCCGTGATGATACGGGTTTGTCACAGTAGGTCGCGTTTTCTGTCATGCATGTACATCCATGAAAAATTTATGACAGAATCAAGATAGGCATACCTGCATTGTCGTAGAAGTGTTCCATGACATTGCCAAAATTATCATCACGGAAGTGTCCACTTCCATGACGATAAATCGTGCGTCACAGAAGTGCTTTCGTCAAGGGTGACCGACACGTGGCATCCACCGTAACGGAACGTCGTTAAGCTATCGGGTCGGGTTTTGGATCTGATAACCCGTTAACAGCCCCGACCAATGGGAAATTTCCACGTGTAAAATTCTTATTGGCCGGACGAAACACGTGTCAGCTCGTCAGTGGGTCAGATAGGCGCCTATGATATGTCGACACGTGCCACGGCCCACCACTGGCCCATTTAGCTTACAAAGTTGCCACGTTTAACTTGGTCAAAAGTTAACGGCCTGGCCCATGAAAAGCATGTTAACGGTCTCTTCGCAAATAGCCCATTTTACGGCCCGTTAACTCACGGCCCGTTAGGCCCTAAAGGAAATCGGCCCAACAACGTCATGTGAGCCGTCGAATATAACACCAGTCCATTTCACTTTCGGCCCATGTATGGCCCACGACGTCTTTCGGCCCATATGAGGCCTTCGTATCTTTCGGCCCTTTACAGGCCCACGGTGACTCTAGCCCATAATGAACAGTAATTTTCTTTATACCCGTTAATGGCCCGTGATTTACATGGGCCGTTTCCAGCCCGTGTTAGCTTTCGGCCTCTTGATGGCCCATTCGTTCTTGGGCTCCTTTTCGGCCCTCGATTACTTCTGTCCCATTACTGGCCTGTTCCCCTAATGGGTCAAATTCGGCCCATGGCAAGAGTTGGCCCGTTACTGGGTTGTTCCCCTAATGGGCCAAATTCGGCCCATGGCAAGAGTCGGCCCGTTACTGGCATGTTACCCTAATGGGCCAAATTCGGCCCATGGCAAGAGTCGGCCCGTTTCTAGCCTGTTAACCCGTTGCGCCGTTTCCAGCCCGTCCTATATGCTGGCCCATTAATGACCCGTTATGCTTGTGACAGAATTAAGCCTTTGCTGTCCTACGGCATGTTACCATGTTGGGCCGATACCAATTATGCTCGATTACGGCCCATGTAGACCCATTTATCTGACGGCCCGAGGCCCACCGATTAAAGGCCCATTTATCGACGGCCCGTATATGGCCCATGGTAGTTGCGGCCACTAGCAAACCAGGGAAAAAGAAGACTAGGAAATAAATAAGGCCGAAACTAAAGCTAGGCTATTAAGGCGATTGCACAGATTACATCCACTCGGCATCAAAGAACGCCACCAGTGCAAATATAGGGAACACCCTACACTATACAAAAATGGCTTACTGTTTTCTTCAGCCGGTGGTTGCACATTAAGAATAAATTTTGTATCGTACCAAAACAAATTACAACTATATAACAAAAGGAAGGTTGGCATAAAACTTAACAGTCTAGCAGATAAATGCACCACCAAAAGTTCAGAAGCTCGGTTCATTTGACCTGACTGTTACGTTTTCATGCTGTATTGTCCGTTGGAGCACCATAACCCTCGCCTTCATTTCCCCTAGGCTCCTGAACAACATAGCAAATGTCTGATAGTCTGATTTCAAAACCATGCATATCTTGACGACATTGAGCAATGTTTCTCCTTGTTTTACAAAGGGTCTCTGTTAGGGAATGGACTTGTGTCTGGAGCGCAGATACAACATTGCTTTGAGCTTGCATATCTTGATCATGCGGCAGTTTGGACGATATTGCCTTAACAACCAACCCAGTATTACGCAGGAACGTGCTTTTGGCACTGTTAGTGGATAGGTACTGACCCACTGCAGCAAGAGCTGACATTGCGGTTATAGTTGCCTTGCCACCTTCAGAAGGTGGCGGTTCCACCATTTTCTCCATAGCTCGCTGAAAAGTTGAGGTTTTACATTAGTAGTACCAGAACAGAAGATATTAAGGAGGCAGCAAAACCAAACAAAATAGCTTTGTTCTATATACAGAACTTATTCTGGTGAATCCATGTAAAATAATAGTTGTATTTTATTGCAAAGTACATAATAAAACCAAGTTCCAAACATATGACCATGTACCATCGCTAATGTATTGTCTATTTCTTCACATTGTATTACGGGCTAAGGATAAAGAGACGAAGTTTATAATACGGTAAGCATAGTATGACATCATTCATATCCCAAAACAACTAAGAACAGACAAATAGGCAATTGTAACATTGTGTGGGCAAGTCCAGCACGGAACTAGATTACAGGTTAAGATCAAAGGAACATCACTCCTCTCTTTTAAACCTTGTAAGGTGCAATGATACGCTAAGACAATTGTGTATAAAATTTAAAAGAGTAATAGACATTGGTTGCAAACCATGCAGTTCAAGGCACAAGTCAGAGTAAGTAGTAGTTAAAAGGCATGAGGATTAAGGACTTACAACAGCGGCTTTGACTGGTGTAGTCATGCCCTTCTTCTTGCTGGTGTGACAGTCCTTGAAGATTTCCACAGCATTTGGTCCAGGCACTTTTTGGTCCTTGCGGGCTTTCCTCTACATTTGGAACAGGTCAATATAGATCTGATAATATGGTACAACGAAAAGAGTGAAACAACAGCTAATTACAAGAGCCTCGTAGTGTGCAATATAGCTATGAGATCCTGTCATCTGTTGGAATTTCACTTTCATACGGTTGGCCTTGTTCTTTGAACAGTTCACCTACAAGAAGATAGATTTGTGTGGCACATGCGTAAATAGGACTTCAACATGTGATCTGATGACATATATATAATGTACCTGATACTTCGGATCGGACCAGTGTTTAACGAGGCCTCTCCAGTCTTAATCAGATATATTTTCCACTGGAGATGTTTGGGAAAGTTCACTGTTAGCCTTGCCTTCAAAGTGAGTTCTCCTCAAGTTATACCGATACTGTCGCAGAGCAGACTTGAAAACATGGGTGCAAGCTTGTCTGGTTGCATCATCTTGGCTATCCAACTTGAACCTCATCTGTTGAAAACTATGGGAGTCTCATTATCAGCAACCTAGAAAGTATTGGACAGAGCAAGACGATATTACTAGTTTCCATACATAACCATACTTGCAGATAAATGGTCGAGGAAGGTGTTGAACTGGGTTTCGTCTTTGTCATTCCTGTAATGAATCCATGTTGGGAGGATACGTACATGACACCTAACAGCAACCGCTGCCTCTGATACTAACTTGGCTGACTCTGTAGCATCACGTGGCCTTTTTAAACCTGCCTCAAAACGGATCTCCATTCTTCCTCCTCTATATTTAGTTAACCTATCGAGCATTATCCCTGATGTTTGTTTCCTCTTGCTCCTAGGTGCTAGTCCAACAACAAACATAGTAAGTGTTAGTGTACATCAAACTGTGAGACTACATATAAAGAAGCATGCAACTGTAACTTGACTCCAGCAACTACCTTCTTGATGTTGAAGCTCACAAGGTTCACCTGATATTGCCAACTCGTCTTGTGTCAAGAGTTCTTGGGAAGTAGTGTCGGGTGGCAAGGGAGCTTGGGAACGTGCTGCTAGCTCAGTTGACGCACGAGTAAGTCGTGCAGCTGGTAGTACTGTGGTAGGTGTTGCAAGAACTAGGGTTGTCTCTGCTTGTTTGGTGGCAGCTATTTGTTTCTGTTTGGCTTTTTTTGCAACTCGTGTAGCATGGGATGCCGTGTTTGTAGAATTTTCCGCTGGACTTTGACCTTCTATTGCACCATCAGTACCAGCAGAATCTGCAGGGTTCATCCGCTTCTCATTCCCTGCCATTCTGTGTTTCTTCCTCTTTCTTTGTGCCATGTTAAGTCAAGCCGACAAGAAAAACGAATAACAATTTAGTTCTTAAGAACAAATTGATGTGTGATGCAGACGAACTGAACTTTGATGTTAGACAACCACATGATAGGAGGATGTAATATGTATGAAAAACGGTACGGAAGAGATAACCAGAACTATGATGTGTAAACTAAGAAGAAGACATTTCACCAAATTAGAAGCAATGCAATGGAAGGTAGACACCATATGAAAGATGCTACAAATATCGCTCTGCCAAGTTAACAGTGTCTCATCATAAATGGCATTTAAACAAATGTGAAGCAGTACAAGAAATAAATCATATGCAAAATGCAAACAACATCACACTACCATGTTAGAGGTCTCTCGTCATTAGTGCAATTGCATATTCACAGCATTGCATATTCACAGCTTATGAAAGATGCAACGAATATCACTCTACCAAGTTAAAACTGTCTCGTCATAAGTGCCATTTCAACAAATTAGTAGTACAAGCTAGAAAAGAATGTGAGATGTAACCTATATCACACTCTGAAGTCAAAAGTGTCTTATGATAAGTGATTGTTGTAGGTTACACAACAGTAGTAATTTGATGTAAGAACATCGTGTGATAGACAGATATTGTATGTTCTAGAAACAGGAACACGTGTCTTATTCAAGTATAATGTGTAAATAAGCAGATGGAATTCAACAAAATTAGAAGCAATACAAGCTCGACATCACACATAACATGCAACCACATATAACAGTGCCAAGTTAGAGGGAGCACCGGTGATGCTGCACTAGGGGAGACATGCTCATCATAAACACAGCTTTGTTGAGTGTCTATGCATGTGTTGTCTTGGAAATCATCATGGGGTGTGGAGGAGTAGAAACTGTAGAGGCCCTACGTTCGGAAGGAGCACCTTTATCCGCTGCCTTGCTAACTTCCTTCCGCTTTATTGATTTTGAATTGTCAAGTAAAACCGACAACAAAAGGCAATAAAATTCTCTCTTCAGAACTCATTCATGCATGATACTGACAATCACTACTTTGATATAAGGCAAACACATGATACCAGGATGGAATATGTACGAAAAACAGGACGACATGGCATGTTCACAACTGTTTGTGTAAACTAAGCAGAAACCATTCCAGCAAATAAGAAGCAATGCAATCTAGACACCACATGAAAGATGCAACCAATATGACTCTGCCAAGTTAAAAGTGTCCCATCATAAATGGAATTTCAACAAATTAGAAGTAGCGCATGCTATAAATCATATGAAAGATGCAACTAATATCGCACTGCATATACTAAAGATGTCTCGTAATGTTGATTGATGCGGGATACAAAAAAACAATAGTTTTATGTAAGGACATGCTTAATAGACAGATGTACTATGTACTAAATACAGGAAGGCATGTCACATTAACAGGTATAATGTATAAGCTAAGCAAACTAGCACATGCAGTTTAACCAGATTGGAAGAATTACAATCTAGACACCATATGCAACATGCAACCACATATCACGCTGCCAAGTTAGAGCAAGCACCTGCGATGCTAGTGCAGGGGAAATGTTGTAATCAACTACAGAGCTACGTTCACTATCTTCATCTAGCATTTCTGTTTCTTGAGAATCATGTCGGGAGGCTGACGCTGCATTCTTTAAATGAGGAGTAGTCCCCTTGCCTGCCTGCCTCGTCATAAGTGATTGATGAGGGATACACAAGAACATTAGTTTGATGTAAGAACATGGTTAATACACATATGTACTAGTATGTACCAAAAATAGAAAGGCATGTCATATTCTAAGGTATAATGTGTAAGCTAAGCAGATGCAATTTAACCAAATTGGAAGCAATACAAGCTAGACATACGGCTAGAGTGGTGAGCATGATCATCTAGGACCTGAGAGCCTGGTGGGAGGCGGGCTGCTTCACCACCATCGCAGCTTTTTAGTTGGCTTCCAGGTGATGCCTATCTTTGCTGGGCTTGTCACTTGCTCGGCCAGTGCCCTGACTAGCTATTTGTCTTCTGGTGCTCACGGGATGGTGGTTCATGTAAAAAAAATATTTCCTTATCTTATCGACTTCGGCCTTTCGAATACAAGCTAGACACCATATGCAACGTGCAACCACATATGACACCGTGAAGTTAAAGCAAGCACCTGGGTTGGTGGTTCACGGCGAGCGAGATCATCAACTCCAGAGCTACGTTCCTCGTCTCCATTTGCTGACACTACACCCTTTAAAGCCTTGAAATGTTTTTGGCCTAGCCGCGTACCACACTGGAGCGACTTCTCTCTATTCTTTTCTGCTTCTGTCAAGGAAAGTCTGAAATACCCTTGCATAAAAACACAATAGTGAGAGTAAGGGTGAAGTGTGTGCAGAACTAGTGCACTGTAAAAGTAGCAGATAGCAGGTGGCTGAAAAATAAATGACAGGAGACATATGATAGCTCTACAACATTGCATGGCAAACAAAATTAGATTCTACTCCGTATGATTTTGTAATATATGAGCACAGGAAATGCAGGTACTCCTCCAGCACACCACCACATGTGGTCATATCTAAGATAACAGTCGACTGAAAATAAATAGGTCAGTCGATTTTTTTAATGAACCATCTGATCTATAAGGAACGGGCAGATGGCCTTCGTCTACCTCCCGCCAGTCACTGTTGACGATCTTTCTCGAACCGCTAGCGACCACCGGCCCAGACCCCTGCATCTGCCGCCCCGCCCTCCCATCGACCTCACACCACCGCCGTGCTTGGCAGCGCCCCCAGGCCATCCCTTTAATCCCAGCCGACCTCCAGATCGGGCGCCAGTAGCTCTAGGCCGCACACGCCCCTAAGATAAACACCAAGGCGCTGCTTCCGCGGCGTAATAGGCATACTAGCGCCTGTTACGCCAGGGAATGCTTCCGTTAATTGGGAATCAACTGGCCAGAAATTGAAACTCATGGGGGGTGACGGACCTCTAGCTAAGGTGAAATAGTATATGAGGAGAAACCTTGTGCATCGCGAGTAACTAGGAACATCTAGTATCAAGAAGAAGCGGTCAACTAGTGTCTTCTGTGGGATGAATACCGTGTAAGCAGAGACGTAAGATTTGCACGAATAAGGGAAGATGAGTACCTTTTTCGGTTGCCGGTGTGGTCACCTCCACATGTCGCGGCGATGTTCTTCTTTTTACCAGGGAAACCGATGTTCTGGAGGGTGCAGGCTTGGACGAACCCATGGCCAAATTGTTGACTGTGTTGCCGTGGCCGTATGTCGGCGGGGGGGAAGCAGATCCGAGGCAGCGAAGGACGGCATAGTAGGAACAGCTCCGATGCGGTGGAGGGTGGCGAAGTTGGAGCGGTAGCAGTGAGGCGCAGGATGGCGTGGTTAAACTAGCTCGGGTACGGACGGCTCGGCCTCGGCTTCAACTACTAGCCGTGGAGGGCATTGCGGTTGAGGTTGCTGTGGACAACGATGTCGGGGTATCGGCTCCGGCGTGATGGAGGAGGGCGGCGGTCGATGGGTGGGATGGGGTGGCGGACGGAGGACGCCGGGGTGTCGCAGCTGGTGGAGAGGTAGCTTTGGCGCCCACGGAGTACGAATGGGGAATAGGACGGGTGGGCGGGGGGAGGAGGGACCATGTTTCGGTCTGGGACGCGCTTGTTTTTGGCTTTTTTGAACAGAAGATGGGACGCACTTGTTTGAAATTTGGGGAAAGTACAAACTTTGCCCCCCTCTTAAATTTCGGACCTACTACGGGTCGGGGGTAGGATGGTAATCCCATGTGTCCCAAATAGTGGGCGGGAGCGATTTCGGCTGCACGCATGTGTGCTTAGGCGGCCATTGTGTATGAATGTTTGGCGTCTAGATGAAGCTACAAACCTACCCCGGTTTAGACCTTTGGACGTCGGGCCGGTAGGTTTCACAGGTCAGAGTTATTAGAAAAGTAATTTCCTTGTACTACCAAACATTGGTCTCACGCGGTTTCGGGCGAGTAGAGGCTCTTTTGGCGGTTCGTTCGAAATTTTGAAACACAAGCATTCACGTTTAGAGTACTCTTGAACTATGAGGATTGACCTAAATAGAAAACGTTATATTTGACCTTGTATGTTTGAAAAGCTCATTAAATTATCCGCTTCTTTTTGAAATTTTGACACTTGAAAATCCTATAACTACGATTATTTTGGAATGGAGGAGCAAAATTTGAATCTATTTTGTACACGACTACATATGCTATTATGTACAAAATCAGAGCAAAGATTGGTGCCCCCATAATTTAGGTATGGTTTACAAATGCCATGATATCAAATTCAAATAATTGAATGGACTTCGTGTTGAATTTGATTTTTTTAAACCACATTAAGTTGAATTCAAATGTATGCTAGTTCATAGGTAGCTATTTATAATTTCCATTGTGTAACTTTCATATGTATAATGTGCTTTACACACACAACATGAACTATACTCATGTTTATATTCGATTGCTAAAGCGATGCATTGTCTGGAGTTCAAAATACTAACTATGTGGATCAATTGTGTCGAATAATAACATAGACATGCTCAAATTCGATAGAATCTAGATGTCTGATGGATCAATGACCGCTCCTTATGCGAATTGCAAATATCATGATCCCATCCTAATATTTGGATACAATTTATATATTTAATCAATGTGTAGAGCAGTCTTTTACATGTAGTTTCACTCTCCATCGATGGTCTCTCACACATGCTCACACACTCTCTCTCGAGGTGTCTTTCTCGCACACATGCTCTAGATATAACCCTCCCTCCCTCTCGTAACCATTTACAACTGTTTTCACTAACCTTTATCACAAGCACTCTTCCTCTCGCAAACATACACACGCACAATCCTCATCGACCCTTTCTATATACATGGACCTGCCTACGTGTCTCATGTACGCACATTATCTTTACGCCAGTCTCTCACGCATTGTCTCACACCTCTCTTCCTAATCGACGAGTACGATTCTAGCAGAGCATTCTGTAGGATGCCCCTTAAAGTTAGGTTGGATGAATAGTAATATCAGAGATAAAGGGGTTACCTTAGTCTGAGAACCTAGGGTTACAAATCCTAGCCGACTTTGTCAGTGGACACAGAGTCCTTCACAATTCTGCTATCTTTGTCTTGTATGACTAGTCATCCATGGGTCTTCCTAAATGCGTCACGGGCCGACCAATGTGGGGCAGGATGGAACCGAACGAAGGGCCTCACCTCGACCCACCGGACCTCACGCGGTGACACACCCTCTGCCCCCACGTCTTATTATCTTCTCACACCCACACATACCAACACAAACACCACACACACAGAAAATTTCTCCTGGTGCCTCTATTCCCTCCCCCTTGCATATACACACTCAAGGGAATGGAATCTCTTGTCGTGATGTCATATTTGTCTCTCTCTCTAGACCACTCTCATTTCTCATGCTATCTCTCCCACG
>NC_041390.1:66989263-67011693 GCF_002162155.2 Triticum dicoccoides | reverse complement strand
TAATACACACACATACCTCTCTAGGCCCCGCCAAATGCATCAACTACACATTCACACATGTTACATCACGTACCCCGTTGGTCTAAAAATCCCCCTCTTCACGTTTATTTCGCATACAACATTC
Source organism: Triticum dicoccoides (assembly GCF_002162155.2). Classification (NCBI taxonomy): domain Eukaryota; kingdom Viridiplantae; phylum Streptophyta; class Magnoliopsida; order Poales; family Poaceae; genus Triticum; species Triticum dicoccoides. The sequence continues at coordinate 67,011,569 of NC_041390.1, read as the reverse complement.
CTTTTGAATAAAGTGTGGGAAAAAAATTATTTTAGAGTTTCTACATATATACAACATTACAAAGTTATATGGAGGAGTACGAACGCTAATTTGCATTGCATGGTGCCCACAATGATATTTATTTCGCACTGTGAATTTGTATATTTTTATACTATATACAAAGTTAGTCATAATAAAGAGAAACGAAGAGCATCTCTCTCTCCATCGCATACCCCCCTGTACGCCCCTTTCACGTATGCACACAAAACTATCTCCATGTCCTCTAAAAGTAAGCCCCCGGAAAATTCACGCATGTTTCATCTTTCTCTCACGATATATGCAATGACGATCATTGTATTTGAAGTGAAAGCACGATAAGTACATTGGACTTCAGAATCCACTCATTACGGTCACCATTTACGTTTAGTGGTTATTATATAGTCACGGGCTCACCGTACAACTTTGTATTTGCTCATGACATGACTAGTTGACCAGTTAAACGCTCCACATGGCACCTCTAGTGTTGCATCACATTATCTCACTACCATCGTGCCCACCTGTCGACTTGTATCAACTCTACATCTACACTCTTATAAAATACATAAAATACACTCTTATAGAAAACAGAGTTGGTGATGATGGTGTGCCTGCCATCCTGCAATATAGGCCGTCCGATTTATATCTGACGGATAGGAAAGAAGCTATGGAAATTTTGCAAAAAGGTACCCACACACCTCTCCACATTTGCAAATAAGGCCTTCCCTCGTTCATCCTTTTCTCTCACAAGATAAAAAAGTCATACAAATGCATCTTGATGTTACGTGCAACGCACGGGCATCTTGCTAGTAAGAATGAAAACAAACGACAAAAAAATATTTGGACGGTGGTTCGAAGTCATGACCTCGGGCACAGCGGACAAGGTGGCCTTGTATTGGTATGTTGAGCCATCTGTTTTAACACACAGGAGCTAGTGTGGTGATTATATACACACGCACGCATGCACACGAACTGCATCCACGCAACACATGCACCCACGCACGCACACAACACACACGTACACACACAGCCACGCACGCACGCAACACTCACACGCACGCACGCATGCATGCACACACCAGTACACCACACGACCAACACACACTCTCACGCTCAAGTGCTCAACCTACACGTGCATGCGCACACATCAGGCCCTGACAGACACATATACAACCAGGTGATTCCCGCGCACGGGTTGGAGCCTTGTCACGTTTGCGTAAATTTGTGTTTATCTGACCTTTTGCCTATGTGAACTGACAGGTGAGACCCACAAGGAACATGGTCAATTTAACTAGTCAACATGGCGCCACGCAGACTATTTGGCCGGTCAACAGAGTGCAATCCGATGCTGAACTGTGAGCAAGTGACTGTATAATCACCGCAAAACGTATGTAGTGACCGTAATCAGCTTATTCTGAAGTTCGGTGACCGTATTACGCTTTTCTCTCTGTAGGCCCTTCAAAACTACATCTCTACACGTTCTCGCATGTTACATCTAACAACTATGCAATACAGCACTACTACTACACTCTAACACAATAAATCATATGTGTTTTTAGTTTTACTAGATATCATATTGTTACTTATAATTATTCAGTTTGCATACATTAAAATTGCCTTTGAAATATATGGCCAGTATCATCTACCGCGCGGGAAAAATCCCGCCCTTTCCTGTTTAATCGGGTTTGTATCGATGGATTGTGCGAAATAGCAAAACTATAGTACTATACAGTACAAGTGACAGTTCACTGGGCCATCGTGTCGTCTACTCCTCCGTCGTAAGAGTGGAGCGCTCGCTTTCATAAATCTTCCAGTCCCTTTTGCCGACATGTGGGACATCAAGCTACCGGGTCCACGTGCCATACCGGAATACAGTGCAGAGCAGCCGGGGTGAAGCACCCTAGTCATGGCGCCGGCGTAGTAATGAGCAATGAGGCATCAAATCACAAAGTTGTACCTTTCCCGCAGTTAAGTTGGAGGGACGAAGAAACCATCATTTCACTCGTTGTTGAATCTGCTTCTCCCTCATCTTCTTCAACTTAACCACGTGTTGCTTGTGCCGTTGTTCTGCCTCATGTGGGACGCGGGTCGGCTTGGTAAAGCACTGACACGTGGGACCGCATGTTAGCAAACCGCGAGGACAACGTCCTCCGAAAATAAGAAGCCTAATCCTAGACTTACAAAGGGCTACGTAGCTGCTACGTATACTTTCCATCTAATCTATATATGCCCCCCTGATTTTCAGGTGGGGTGGGCCTAATCCTCTCCTTTAATCCAATCAAATAGTCCCACATCACATCAATTCATAACTTTACGTAAACCATTACGTGGATGTAGCATTGCTCAAATAAGAAACCTCCCCCACCATCCGCGCGGCAAAATCACCTCCTCTTTACTAATCTTGATTCTATAATTTTTTAGATCAATATAATCGAGATTTGTATAGATAGCACATATGAGCAAAACCAAGTGGTACAGTTAAGGGCATCCACAATGTGTAGCCAAATGTGAAAATAGCTTTTGGCATCGTGGGAACCATTGTGGACGGTGTTGCCAAAGCCAAAAAGATGGAACCGAAGCTCCCTGATTGATTGATTGGAGGAATAGAAAAATGCAATGTATCTCCTCTTTCTCCCATGCCTGGACGCATGTAGTACAGTATAGAGCACAGAGTCTACTCCCCTATCCCTTCTATCACAAATCACAAAGCAGTGAGGCGTCAAATCACAAAAGCACGGACGAAGCAACCATCATTTCACTCTTCGCTGACTCCGCTTCTCCATCATCTTCTTTGAGAAACCATCTCATCGCACTAGTACTCCTAGTAGTACTCCCTAGGAAAAATGTGCTTTTTCAAAATTGCATTTAGGCCCCAAATAAATGTTCATCATGTGCGGCTTAATTATAGAAGCCAGGGAAAATTTATTTCGGCATTTTTGGAGTCCGTTTAGTATTCCTTTTAATTTTTTTCCGAGCGTAATTATAAAAAAAAAGTCCGAACCGACCTTGGGCCGTAACCGGCCAGGACTCCTCCTGGTCGGGCCTTTTTGTAGCACCCCGAGGCCCTGGCCGAAGCCCAGCCCCCCCATAACCCTAACCCTAGCCGCCGCCGCCCGCCGCCGTGCCGCCTGCCCGCGCGCCGCCGCCGCCCGCCGCTCGCCAGACCGCCGCCGCCGCCGTTCGCCGGAGGTAGTTTTTTTTCGCCTCCGGTTTTTCTCGAAAAAGCTGTTCGGTTTTCCGACGGTTTTGCTCGTTTTTTTTTGTTTCAGTTTTTTAAATAGATCGGTTTTTCCGGTTTATTTAAATATCGTTCGTTCGCCCATTCGTTCGTTTTAACGAACGTTCGTCGTTTTTCTTTTTCTCGGATTAAATCCGTGATTTTTCTGATCGCGATTTCTGATCCGATTTTCGTTTTAGTTTAACTTTTCGCTCGTTTATCAGAATCAGGCGATTCAAGCGCCTGGAGTTTCGTCTCGAAACCCTCTTTCCGTTTAACCAACTTAAAAAAGTTTTTGCCACTGTAAAAATTGCCCTAGATCTAGAATAGTAAACGAAGCTTGTTTCTTTTGCCGTTTGTCTTTCGTTGCTTTGTTCAATTTGATTCTTTTTGCCAACCGGAGTTCTTAAGTTGAACTTTCTGGTTAGATCTCTTATTTGAGTTTTACTTGTGCATTAGTTTAGTACTTATTGTATGCTTGTTTGTTTGCGATAGAGTACCCGGAGTGCGCCGCTTGCTACTTCGAATCGCTAGGTTTCCCGGATCATCAGCAAGGCAAGTAACACTTTGATCATGCTTTCCAACTACCCAGTTTTCTTGCATTAGATCAATCCTCAGACATTGCATGATTAGGATCTAATTAAATTGTGGGTTTGGGAAGTAGTTGAGGTAGTACCTATTACCTGTTATTATCAAACCTTTGGGAGTTACTTCTACGTTTGCTTATTATGCCATGCTATGCTAGTAGACGTGGATTGGGTGAGTGTATCCATGACAGATGTGAGATTGTTAATTAATGGTTTACTTAAGGTGGCAAATTAAATACACATCTGGATGGATTGAGGCACCTGCTCGTATTCCAGCGATTGCATGTTTTTCTTATGGACCGCCACCCAGGCTCAAAGGGATCATGAGATTATTCATGCTAGAAACTTCCATGTGCAGCCACAAGCTATTATGGGCTCTAGCGTAGTTGACTAAGTTGTGCGAACTCTTATAGTGGTAGACTAGCAAATGTAGGGGATGTAGGTTGGTACGGTCTAACCGTTCGTAAGGTGCTAGCGCTTCTGAAGACTATGTCTCGGTCATCCGTTTCTCAAACACCATGTAGTGCGAGAAATCCAAGGGAGGAGATCGAGTCTTGTGGGGAAAAGTGCGCAAACCTTTGCAGAGTGTATAAACTAATCATGGTTAGCCGTGTCCCCGGTTATGGACATCTTGAGTATCTAGTACCTGGATTATCATGTGAATCTCAACATGTTACTCTAAAATTAATTTTGTTGGGTTTTGTTTAATGATGATGCTTAATTGGGATTGAGAATGCTGTCAACCATTCTCAATGTTTAACAACCACCATGATAGTTAAATAAAATTTATTCCTTTGCAGTAGGGAAAAATTGGCTTTCCGCAAAACTGTAACCATAGAGCTTTCCACTAGCCAAATATGCATATAGAATAGCCTGATTATTCCATTATTCTCTATGTGATTCTTTGCCAGCATATTCCATGTGGTCACCCGTTTCGGGCTGTAACGTTAATGTTGCAGACTTTTCAGACGACGATTAAGGAGTTTTAGGTCGTGGTTCTATACTCAGTGATGCCGTTGGAGTTGATGGACTCACTTATCTTCCAAGCCTTCCGCTGTTATCATCATTAGATGGCCTTAAGCCATATTTATTGTAATAAGTTCTCTTTTGAGACACTCGATGTAATAAGTGTGTGATTGCTACTCTGTTATAAATCCTTCAAGTACTGTGTGGTGTCAGCATTACTGATCTAGGGATGACACTTGAGCACAGAGATTGGACCGTTTGAGGTCTGGTTGCTACAAGATGGTATCAGAGCACACGCTGACTGTAGGACACGACCACTAAGCTAAAGACCTAGATCACTACTCATTCTCCTCTCTTTTCTGACTTCTCATCTTTTCTACTCTTTTAGGATGGCGGATGCAAGGAACAAGTTCACTCAACCGGATGAAGATACACCCTTTGGACACCACTTGAAGGAAGTCACTAGATACCTGAACATAGGAGTACCAAGCTTCACCGGAACCTACAACACCACTTTACCAGAAGAGGAGCGCTGGATGATTCAAGTTCAAGTTCCAGGAAGGACGTTCATGCCAGTGACTGAACCCATAGAGTTTTCTTGTGCACCAACTTGGAGTCTAGGAAAGAGCATGGCAGCTCACATCGCCATGGGACGCATTGGAGAAGTCTACCACAATGATCTTAAGGATACTATCTACCAGATTTGTGGGCGCCGAGATGAGCACTGGGAGATGATCAGCACCAGGAAGGATAGATCAGTTGCAGCTTTTATCCAGGAGTTAAACCAGCACATTCGACGTCAGGAAAACCAGATGTGCGCCGACATGATAGATCTGAAGAAGGCAAGGACAAGAATCAAGGAACTGGAGGAAGAACTCAAGGCTACACGTGAAGATTATGAAGAGGAAATAGAAGTATTAGTGGAGAAGAATGATGATCTGATCAAGAAGATCGGAATATTTATGGGAGGCCCTACACCAGTAGAAGAAGACGAAGAACCCAAGGAGATTCGCCCGAAAGACTACATCATCATCGACGACACCGACTCGGATCCAGATGATAGCGATGATGACTATGTTGATGAAGCTGGAGCAGATATCATGGAGTCTGCAACCAAAGAATATTTCTAGGAGACCACCTCATCAGTAGTAGTAGTAGTCCACCATGTAAATATAGTAGTCCGAGAATTTTTGTGATAGTTAGATCGATTGTAAGCCCTTGTTTGATTGAATGAAGTGAAATTGTTTGCTTTTGCCTCATGAGCATATGGGTAGTGTTTTCTCTTTAGACCCCTCTCTATTCTTAAATCTCATCTTTTCTAAACCCTTAGATGCCTCCAAGATGTGACCCCAGATTTACCTTTCCACCGGAGCTCACTCAGTTGATCCAGCAGTAGAACACATTGATGCAGTTGCTAGTCCAGAATCAGAACCATGGGAAAAACAACAACAACCCACCACCACCACCACCTGTTGATCACTTAGCCCGTTTTCTTAGGCTGAATCCGCCGGTGTTTTCCAGTAGCACCGAGCCGATAGTGGCAGATGACTGGCTCTGCAAGACAGCTAGAGAGTTGACCACAGCAGGATGCACGGATGCGGAGAAGGTGAAGTTTGCTGCACATCAGCTTGAAGGACCCGCAGCATCATGGTGGGAGAATTTCACAGCCACTTTCCCTGTCGACACTGTCACGTGGGACCAGATTCAGCAGGCTTTTCGAACTACCCATGTTTCAGCAGGAGCTATGGCCATGAAGAAGCGAGAGTTTCGCAACTTGCGCCAACGAGGACGGACTGTTGGCCAGTATGTGGAGGACTTTAGTAAATTAGCACGTTATGCCCCAGACGACGTTGCTACGGATGCAGCTAAGCAGGAGAAGTTTCTGGAAGGACTGAATGATGAGTTGAGCATGCAGTTGATGGTAGCAACCTTCAACAACTACCAGGAGTTGGTAGATCGTGCTCTTATGATCGAAGGGATGCAGCAGCAGATTGAGAATCGCAAGAGGAAGTATGGACAAGGGAAGTACACTTCAGGAGCTCAGCAGAAGCCACGTTTTACCCCTAGACCGGGAGGACATTTACAGCATACCCATGGAGGAGGTAGCTCGCACAATCACAATGGCACCAAGAATGGTAATGGGAATGGAGGAAGTAACGGCCAGAACCGCACCAACCCATCGACCCCAGCCAAGAGAGACCTGAGCCAAGTCACTTGTGTCGATGTACAAAAAGATGGGTACACTTTTTGTACCCCTATAACTGTGCACGGGCAGTCTGAGCCACGGGCACCACCACACTGAGCAAGGCAAGGGAGGTGAGCCAAGGTAAGGCCGAAGCTCAGGAGAAGCAGAACAACGCCAAGACCAAGACCACAAAGAGCAAAGGGGACGAAGCGGACTCCCCCCAGCAAGATCCTTGCCGGGAGGCGGTTTTAGCAAACCCGGCAAGACCCTTGCCATGGCAGCTCGCCCCACACCTACGGAGTGAGTCACCCTTGAGTCCACTGCCCCCATGGGGCAAGGATTCGGGAGACATCCCCGTGGTGGCATGCAGATCTTGGTGAAGACGTTCAAGATCAGATACACCCTTTAGAAGATGATGATCCTTGGCGGGATCCTAGCCAAGGAGGACCACAAGGCCCCCGGCAAGAGCCTTGCCGGGGATGACAGCAGGCACCACGGCAAGACCCTTGCCGGGGCCCCGGCAAGGCCCTTGCCAAGAACACCCATAGGGCCACCATCAGGCCCACGCTGATCAAACCTCCATCGCCGTTCGCATGCAGCTGCCAACCCAACTAGCTGAGCAGGCACCTGCGTGGCGGCATGCGGATCTTCGTGGAGACCCACCACTACACCACCTCAGCTGCCTGCCTGCCTACATGGCACCGCGGGCGCCGCTGGCCAGGGCGCGTGTCGACACGAGAGGGAGTGGCGACGAAAGTGACAGGGCTCTCCCCCGTCCCCGATAAAGCAAGGACACCTGGGCAAGACGCATTAAATGTGCCTTGTCATGTAATGCGAGGGATAACCTCACATCACTGTACCCTGTCCACCTCCTGTGTGCCACTGTGGCAACCCCTTTCCTATAAAAGGAGGCCCGAGGCGACCAGGAGGAGGATTCGGCTCTTTGGAGCTCCTCACGCCCCATAGCTAGCTCGAGAACACAAATATACAATCCACCAAAGCAGGAGTAGGGTTTTACGCATCCTCGCGGCCCGAACCTGGATAAATGAACCGTGTGCTATCTGTTCGATCCGCTCTTCTCACGACCCCGCGCCCCGCAACCGTAGTAGGGATTCTTGTGATCCCATAGGTGTCGTTCCCACCGACATCTTTGGCGCGCCAGGTAGGGGCACAGTTGTGAGAATCGGCTTTAGCAGTTAGTTCGATGCTTCTTCATCGTCATGGCGCCCAAGAAGAAGACGACGGTGGCGGTTGGCCCGTCGGAAGCCGGACATCCCGTCCCGACGGGGGCGAGCAGCGGACCGGTTGCAGAAAGGACCCGAGGCGCCGTTCGTGAACACCAACACTGTCCCAGCAGCTGGAGTTTGGGAGGCGGCGATGTCCGTGCGCCTGGTAATGGGCCGCATACCGCCAAATCCAAAGATGGAGCCAGGCCCTCCGCGGGTGGCGCGGGGCCTTCCAAGATCGCTACCACCCCGCCCGAAGGCGATGCGAGGGCCTCCAAGACTCCCACGCCGGCGCCAATGGCGCGCTCCTCTCAAGCGGCACGCGATGAACGGCGCAATCACGCCGAAGACCCCGGGCGTCGCCGCAGGAAGAGCCCCGAGCGCCACTCCCAGGAGGTAGAAGACTTGCCCGCTCGCCGAGGTGCTGGTGAAGATGGCATGCGACCGCGGGGTCGTGATAGAGCTCCTTATGACATGGTCAGAAGTTGAAGCATGTCGCGGTCCGTGTAGGTTTCGCTGCCACCAACGCCAGCAGAAGCCCTGGCGCGCGCGCAGTTGCTCCTTGATTTTCCTCCCACTACGGGGAAACTCGACGAATGGAGATCCACTATCCGAAGCCTTGTTGCGGTGGCCAACAAAGACGAACCGAGTCTGGTGGAGCCCCGGGGTCGATGCTCCGACGGAGTCCCATGCACCAGTGGCGGGAAAGCTGGTGGCGCCACGACCACGGTGCACTCGCCTCCTCCTCGCCCGGTACCGCGGACGCCAGCCCGTCGCGATGTTGCGGGTGACGAAATCTCCATAGCGTCGTCCGACCCGTGGACCCACTGTGACCAGCGCCAAGTCCTTCGGGAACGAGAACATGAAGATGCTCGAACCACTATCGAGCACCGGCGCGGAGCTCGCCACCAGTCAGACAGGCGAGTAGGGCCTGCTGTGAACCACCCGGCACCGGAGAGCCCTGGAGGCCTACCTTACGAGCTAGGCTGTCCGGCTTTTACCCGTGAGCTGCGGCAGTTCCAGTGGCCCACTCACCGCACCTTCACACCTGACGTGGGCGAAAAGTACAGTGGCAAGACCCACCCGTCCGAGTTCCTCAGCATCTACACCATTGCGATGCAAGCTACCGGAGCCCGCGACGATAAGGTGCTTGCGAATTACTTTCCGTTGGCTCTTAAACCCAACGCCATGTCATGGTTGATGCACTTGCCGGTAGACTCTATTTCCTCCTGGTCGTATTTGTGCCATGAGTTTGTGGGCGGCTTTACTGGAGGCCACCAAGCCCATGGCCAAGCGAGTGACCTGCACGTCATTCCCCAGAAGGGAGGAGAGAGTCTCCGCAAGTATATACAGAGGTTCAGCCGGATACAATACAATATCCCTGATGTTCACCCTGCCCCCATCATCAGCGCGTTCCATCAGAATGTGGGTAACCGCAAGATGTGCGAAGAGCTGGCAATGAACAAGGTGAAAGATGTAGCAGAACTCTATGTTCTTGCTGATAGATGTGCCCGGACTAAAGAGGGAAGGAAGTACCCCGGCGAAGATGCCGGCGTGGAAACCGACTCCTCAGGTGAAGATACTGCCGCCCCGGCGAAGAAGGGCCGGTGCCGCAACAGGAAGCGCAAAGGTAAAGCCGTGCTTGCCGTCGAGGGATCTGATGACACCGGCTCCACCAAGAAAACCAAGGCAGATGACCCCGGCAAGGAAATTGCCGGATGTGTCGCCTGCCGGGCCTTGGCGGTTGCCGAGAAGCCAGGAAACTTTGACAAGCGATACTGCAAGATCCATCGCACCAAAGGCCATGCTCTCCAAGACTACCGACGGGTTGAGCTCCTCGCTGAGAAGCAGAGGGCTGAATATGAGAGGTGGGACAAGGATAAGGGCCAAGACGATGCTAAGGGGTCCGGCAAGAAGCGTGACGACCAGGCGGGCCATCGCGGCAAGGATAAACAACAGGAGAGGCCCGCCCGGGGCCGTGACAAAAAAGCCAAAAGACGACGATCACGAAGAGGACGACGAATTCGGCGACCAAGAGTTTCAGAAAGCTACAGAGGCCATGTGCATCGACGGTGGTGCCTCGCTGCATACTTCTCACCGCCAGCTTAAACAGTGGGCGCGAGAGATTACAGCGGCAGAGCCGTCGTTTGATGCCCAAAGGCCGCTGAAGTGGTCCAGCACATCTATCATTTTTGACACTGAGGATCACCCTGATCGCGCTACTGCGGTCGGGTGCTTGCCATTGTTGGTTTCACCAACAATATGCAACCTCAAGGTGACAAAGATGCTAGTCGATTGCGGGGCCGGTCTGAACTTGATCTCGCCTGCCATGATCGAGAAACTACAGATTCTTGATGGAGACCTCGAAGAGACGGGCACATTTCAGGGGGTCAACCCAGGAAGAAGCCAACCTAAGGGAAAGGTCACGCTGCCCGTGCCTTTTGGAAGCGATCTGAACTATAGGACGGAGAGGATTGTGTTTGATGTTGCCAAGATCCCCTTGCCCTACAACGGGATCCTTGGCCACCCAGCGCTGGCCATGTTCATGGCAGCATCACACTATGCCTACAACACCCTGAAGATGCCAGGACCCGTGACGATCATCACCATCCCCTTCGATAAGAAAGATGCGCTGATTTGCGCTGACCAACTATACCAGCAAGCAGTTGCAGTAGCTGCCGCCACTAGGGCACTTGCTCCTGCCGCTAGGACCCCGGGGGGAAGAAGAAGAAGAAGACCGGTAAGACCTCGGACACCCACTCCGACAAGCGCACCTCTCCGGAGTGTAGCGCTCCCATCGAGGACGTGCCAGAGAGCTCCACCGGCGGAAACAAGAAGCCCAGGGCCATACCGCCGGGAACCAAGAAGGTTTCTGTCAATGAGGACGGCACGGGAGGGGCTTTCACCATAAGCTCCACCCTTGACGACAAATAGGAAGACGCGCTCGTCACCTTCCTGCGGGCGAATGTCGATGTGTTTGCATGGCAAGCTTCCGACATCCCCGGTGTTCCCAGGGAGGTGATTGAGCACCACCTTGCTGTCTGCCCTCACGCCCGGCCCGTCAAGCAGAAGGTCAGAAAGCAAGCTTTGGAACGACAAGAGTTCATCACAAAGGAGATCCGGAAACTGGAAGCAGCGGGTTTGGTAAGAGGAGTGCTCCATCCAACGTGGTTGGCCAATCCGGCCGTAGTGCGCAAGGCTAATGGGAAGTGGAGGCTGTGTATTGATTACATAGATATCAATAAGGCTTGTCCTAAGGACCCATTCCCGTTGCCGTGCATCGACCAGATTGTTGACTCCACAGCTGGGTGTGATCAGTTGTCATTCCTCGATGCCAACTCCGGCTACCACCAGATCTTCATGACAAGAGAAGACGAAGAGAAAACAGCATTCATCACCCCATGTGGTACGTATTGTTTCATACGGATGCCTTTCGGGCTGAAGAGTGCTGGTTCGACGTTTGCAAGGGTGGTCCAGATTGGTTTTGAACCCCAGATCCATAGAAATATGGAAGCTTATATGGACGACATAGTGGTCAAAACCAAGGACAGGGCAACCCTCATACCGGATTTGCAAGAAACATTTGCAAACCTGCGCAAGATCAATCTCAAGCTGAACCTTGAGAAGTGCGTCTTTGGTGTCACGTCCGGCAAACTTCTCGGGTTCTTTGTGTCACAGTGTGGGATAGAGGTCAATCCAGACAAGATCAAAGCTATAGAGCAGATTGAAGCACCCAAGCGAATCAAGGATGTGCGTCGGCTTGCTGGTTGCGTCGCCGCCATGGGCAGATTCATTTCCAAGTCTGCCGAGCGCGCCCTTCCCTTTTTCAAGATCCTGAAAAAGGCGGGCCCGATGGAGTGGACGCCAGAAGCCAAAGCAGCATTGCAAGATTTGAAGAAGTACCTCTCCTCTGCGCCAATACTAGTTGCGCCTAGGCCACAGGAGCCGTTGCTGCTATACCTGGAGGTGACGAACCAGGTGGTCAGCGCCGCACTAGTGGTGCAAAGAGAGGATGACGACGAGGTAATGGCAGCAACAAAGCCTGACACCACCAATGCAGAGACGACACAGCCATTTAAAGTGCCGCCGAAGAAGAAAATGATGCAGCACCCGGTCTACTTTGTTAGTTCCCTCCTGCAGGGAGCTAGATCAAGGTACTCCGGCGTGCAGAAACTGCTCTTCGGCCTTCTTATGGCCTCGAGGAAGTTGCGTCACTACTTCCAGGCACACGAGATCACTGTCGTCACTCGCCTCCCTCTGCAACGGATATTGCACAATCCAGATGCAACGGGAAGAATTGTGGAATGGGCACTAGAGCTGTCCAGCTTTGGCTCAAGTTTGAAAGTACTTTGACGATTCAGAGCCGAGTCCTGGTGGAGTTCATTGCAGAAAGGACCGCAACGCCTGACGAAGAAGCCCAATAGACTGCTCTCCCCGGCAAGGAGGCAAGTTATAGTTGGATCATGTTCTTTGATGGAGCTTTCTCCTTACACGGCGCCGGGGCTGGCGTACTGCTTGTCGCACCCACCGGAGAGCACCTCAAGTACGTGATCCAGATGCACTTCCCCAGGGAGGTGTCAACAAACAATACGGCAGAGTCTGAAGGGCTTCTTGCCGGTCTTAGGATCGCGGCAGACCTCGGAATCAAGAAGCTCATCGTCAGGGGCGACTCGCAGCTTGTCGTCAAGCAAGTCAACAAGGACTACCAAAGCCCGTTGATGAAGGCCTACGTCGATGAAGTGAGAAAGCTGGAAGAGCGTTTCGACGGTATACAGGTTGAATACATTCCTCGAGCGGAGAACGATATCGCCGATTACCTGTCAAAACGCGCTGACCTCAAGCTACCTGTGGAACCAGGTACCTTTGTGCTCCAGCTAACTTGGCCATCCGTTGATCCATCAACAGAGCAGAACAAGAGGAGGAAATCAGGACCCGGCAAGTACTTTCCCGCCGAGCTCCCCGGAGCCGCCGGCAAGGATGTTGCCAGGGACACTAAGCCCGCCAAGGGACAGCTAGCTCCGGCGGAGCATCAAGCTCTTGCCGTCGAGACATCCGCTCCTATAGCGAAGGAAATGCCTTTAGTCCTCGCCGTCGAGCCCCAGGCTCCAGAGTGGGCACAGCATACCGTCTGATTCCTCCAAACAGGGGAACTTCCTGAAGAGCAGGAAGAAGCGGAAAAGGTAGCCCGTCGCTCTACCAAGTACCAGTTCGTCGATGACATCCTGTACAGAAAGAGGCCGAACGGTGCGAAATTGAAGTGTATCCCTCGGGAGGAAGGACTAGAGCTGTTGGCGGAGATACACGGAGGCATATGTGGATCCCACATCGGGTCAAGGGCCCTTGCCGGCAAGGCATTTCGGCAAGGTTTCTTCTGGCCCACCGCCCTCCAGGATGCGACGACACTAGTCACCAGGTGTGAAGCGTGTCAGTTCCATTCAAAGAAGCTTCATCAGCCAGCTCAAGCCCTTCAAACCATTCCTCTCTCCTGGCCCTTCTCGGTCTGGGGGCTCGACATACTAGGCCCTTTTCGCCGCACTATCGGGGGCTTCGAGTACTTGTACGTTGCAATCGACAAGTTCACAAAGTGGCCGGAGGTGGAGGCAGTGAGGAAGGTCACAGCTCAGTCAGCCGTCAAGTTCTTCAAGGGACTAGTGTGCCGTTTTGGTGTACCCAACAGGGTCATCACCAACAACAGCACACAGTTCACAAGCCGCACCTTCATGCAATATATCTAAGACCTCGGCAGGAAAGTCTGTTTCGCTTCCGTTGCTCACCCACGAAGTAATGGTCAAGCTGAGAGGGCAAACGCTGAAGTACTGCGAGGCTTAAGGACCAAGACCTTTGACAGGCAGCACAAGAGTGGAAGGCGCTGGATTGATGAGTTGCCGACGGTTCTTTGGTCGATCAGGATGACGCCAAATCGAGCCACCGGCCAGACACCCTTTGCCCTAGTATACGGGGCAGAAGCAGTTCTCCCCACTGAACTCATATACGGGTCACCTCGAGTGCTCTCTTATGATGATCTTGAGCAAGAGCAACTGCGGCAAGATGACGCAACGCTCCTTGAGGAAGATCGTCTTCGGGCGGCTGTGAGAGCAGCACGCTACCAGCAAGCCTTGCGCCGCTACCATAGCCGCAAGGTTCATGCCCGAAGCCTTGAGGAAGGCGAACTTGTCCTTCGGCGCGTTCAACCGGCCAAGAATTTCAACAAGTTGACGCCAAAGTGGGAAGGCCCTTATTGGGTAATACGAGTCACCAGGCCCGGCGCAGTCCGCCTGGAGACCGAAGATGCCGTTCCGGTGAGTAACTCCTGGAACATTGAGCATCTTCGCAAGTTTTACCCGTGAGGCGCGGCTTGCCGGGCCCCCCTGCAAGCCACCTTTTGTACAAGCATTGCCGATGATGCATGTAACCCTTTGTACAAAGCCAGGCGCAGACCCTGAGCATAAATAAATGAAGCGTTGGCGCCCTAAGTTATAGCATGCATGCTAGGTCGAGTCTCGTCCTTGGTTAGGGTTGATAGTGCTTAGCGGCGACTAGCCCCTAGCTTAAAGGTCGAGTGTGCGTCTCTTTGTCTTTCTTTTGTCTTCTTTGGTTCACAGGACACACGGATATCCATGTCGAACCACTTGGGGAGGAAAATAAGATGAACAAACCAGCATCTAGCCCCCAGCAAGCCAGCATTGCCGGGGGCTGCAAGAGCAAAGATTCACCCACGACGAACCAGGGTTGCCGGGGGCTGCATCTTCAGATAAGTTCTTCATCCCTTATCATGCATTCCATTATGGACTGAGGTATGTGAAACCTTGTTTTCCCCTAAGCTACCGTGCTCCCATAACTCTAGGCCCTAGGGCTCGTTCCTGGGGCCAAGTTTGGTCGTAGTCGCGGCAGCGAAAGGATGAAACAAGGAGCCAGAACCTGCCTCATCCCTGCCTCCGCCAAAGGCGTGAGGAAGGTCGAGCGAAGTGGGGAGACGGCAAGGCCTGTTGCCGGGCAAGGGAATGTTTATCTTAAAGATATCAAGGATTTACTCCTTGTCGTGGGTTCCACCCGCAAACAAATGACCCGGCAAGCATCCCTTTTTCATTAAAAACATTCCACTCAGGTACAGTCCATAGGGAATGAAAAACATGAATGATGGGATTACAAGTTTTAAATTCAGCTAAGGCCCGAAGGCTTACAAACTAAAAAGAGATAAGGTGCCCGTAATCCCTTTCTTGTCCCTCTCCTCAAGAGGCAGGTCAAGGAGGCGAAAAGGGCAAAAGGGGCGCCTAGGCGAGCTACGGTTGGCGGAAGACACCAAGAGAACATCTCGGTGGTCGTCCGAAGGCTGGATGGTGATGGCAGCGCCGGAAGCAGAGCTCGAAGACGAGGCGGCAGGACGTCAGCATGCGTCGAAGGCATCGGTGCCCGCGTACTCCAATTTGATGGCCTTGCCGCCCGCCCTCTTCCTCTTCCGCAGCCTCCCAACGCCAGCCGCCCAAGGAGACGACCCCGAGAAGTTCAGGGAGCCAGCGACGCGGATGATGGGGTCGCCGGTGCCGCACGGAGCGGCGCCCGACACCTAATCGGACCCGTCATCCTGCCGCCTACTACCCTCGTCGTCGCTGCCGTTGTCCTCCTCGTCACTCTCGCCCGAGGAGGAGTCTTCGCTATCAGAAGAGCTCTCCATGCAGCACCTTGCACGGGTCCTGAAGCACCTGAAGACCTTGACGGAGAGAAGGCCACCCTCCATCAGCTTAAAAAGGAGAGTGAGCCCCTCCGTCAAGCGGTGGATATGGGCAAGCGTCTTCCATCCCCGACGGAGATACATCATGTGAGGGGCTGGGAAGTCGACGCGAACCTGCGTGCCGCTGATCCCATAGCCCCTCATGTGCAGCCCCAGCGACTCCGGCGGATCAAGCTCCATCTCCCGCGCGAATGGAGTCGGGAGACAAAGGCGACGGCGAGGCGGCCGGTGCAGCCTGATCAAGAACTCGCAAGGGTCATCCCCAACGTGGCCCTCCATGGGGGGAGGAACTGCTGGCGGAGGCAAGGCCAGCGCGCCGCCCCGTCCTCCTCTTCCCCGAGCGCCTCGGCCTCGCCCACGGCCTCGCCCCCTCCCCCTTCCCCTCGCGGCTAGCTCTGCCACCGCGAGTGCAGGGGAAGGAGGGACGCGTTGTCGAGCGGCGACCCTCGCCGCCACCGTTGAAGGACCAGGATTCCTTCTCTCCATGGCGGATGGAAAGGGGGAGCAGAAGCTGAAGGAAGGAGGAGATGAAAGAATGCGGGACGCCATCCCCCCCTCCCACTCTTTATAAAGGAACGGGGTGGGGGCTCGGCCACCCCACTCAGCCAATCAAGACGCGGAAAGCGCAGGGAACTGGGACCGACCCGCCGCCCCAGCCACGGTGGCCCGGTTTCCCGCCTCCGCCGTTCGCCACCCCAAGCGCATGAGAGCCACGTGGCAGGCGTGTAGGGCCGAGGCGACGGGTGAGGCGACCTCTCCCCACTCCGTGATCATGGGGAGTGGACGCCTTGAAGACCACGCATCGGCCCCGTTCAGTAAATGGGTCGCGCCTCCACGCCTCCCTCTGTTTATGGGGAAGGCGCGAACCGCCCCCTTTACTACGACATGATGCATGCATGCAGAGCTCAGCCCCACGCATGTCGCCCACGTCACACATGCCTCCCCACGCCACGCCACGCGCGGGAGGCATGGTAAGCACAACACACGAAGAAACTTACCGCGGTAAAAACCGCCCCGCCTGCCCGCGCACCGTTTTTGGGCCTAGCCCAACAACGCGATTGCGCTTACGTGTGGCCCAGGCCCGAGGGCTCCCGTCGGTGTACAAAAAGAGGGGTACACTTTTTGTATCCCTATAACTCTGCACGGGCAGTCTGAGCCACGGGCACCACCACACTGAGCAAGGCAAGGGAGGTGAGCCAAGGTAAGGCTGAAGCTCAGGAGAAGCAGAACGACGCCAAGACCAAGACCACAAAGAGCAAAGGGGACGAAGCGGACTCCCCCCGGCAAGATCCATGCCGGGAGGCGGTTTTAGCAAACCCAGCAAGACCCTTGCCGTGGCAGCTCGCCCCACACCTACGGAGTGAGTCACCCTTGAGTCCACTGCCCCCATGGGGCAAGGATTCGGGAGACATCCCCATGGTGGCATGCAGATCTTGGTGAAGACGTTCAAGATCAGATACACCCTTTAGAAGATGATGATCCTTGGCGGGATCCCAGCCAAGGAGGACCACAAGGCCCCCAGCAAGAGCCTTGCCAGGGATGACAGCAGGCACCACGGCAAGACCCTTGCCGGGGCCCCGGCAAGGCCCTTGCCAAGAACACCCGTAGGGCCACCATCAGGCCCACGCCGGTCAAACCTCCACCGCCGTTTGCATGCAGCTGTCGACCCAACTAGCTGAGCAGGCAGCTGCATGGCGGCATGTGGATCTTCGTGGAGACCCACCACTGCGCCATCTTAGCTACCTGCCTGCCTACCTACATGGCACCGCGGGCGCCGCTGGCCAGGGCGCATGTCGACACGATAGGGAGTGGCGACGGACGAGATAGGGCTCTCCCCCATCCCCGATAAAGCAAGGACACCTGGGCAAGACGCATTAAATGCGCCTTGTCACGTAATGCGAGGGATAACCTCACATCACTATACCCTTTCCACCTCCTGTGTGCCACTGTGGCAACCCCTTTCCTATAAAAGGAGGCCCGAGGCGACCAGGAGGAGGATTCGGCTTTTTGGAGCTCCTCACGCCCCATAGCTAGCTCGAGAACACAAATATACAATCCACCAAAGCAGGAGTAGGGTTTTACGCATCCTGGATAAATGAACCGTGTGCTATCTGTTCGATCCGCTCTTCTCACGACCCCGCGCCCCGCAACCGTAGTAGGGATTCTTGTGATCCCATAGGTGTCGTTCCCACTGACACTTGTTTTAAGTGCCAGAAGACCGGACATTATGCCAATGAATGTCCTGAATCCCAGAATGGGAACGGCAATGGTAGCTCTGGGAAGAAGCCGAACCCTTTCAACAGGGGACAGGTGAACCACGTTAACGTGGAGGTGGTTGAAGAGCAGCCGGATGCAGTAATCGGTAAGTTTTTGGTTAAGTCATTTACTGCACTTGTTCTTTTCGATACTGGTGCATCGCATTCATACATATCAAGAGGATTTGTGGGTAAGTATAAAATGCCAGCCCAAGCCCTTAGGTCACCCATGTTAGTAACCTCGCCTGGAGCAGAATATATGGCTAGCCTATGGTGTGATCGGTTGCCATTAAGGATTGGTAACTACGTATTTCCCTTAGACCTAATAGTGTTGGAATCTCAAGGATTGGATGTGATATTAGGCATGGATTGGTTGTCAATGTATGGTGGAAACATCGATTGCGCCAGTAAGTCGATCTTGCTTACCACCCCAGAAGGGAAAAGGATCAAGTATGTATCCCGGCATGTGCCGAAGAGGACTCATGTAAATTGTTTAACATGAGTTGTGCAGGAGGAAGTACCAGTAGTGAAGAATTTCCCCGAAGTATTTCCAGAAGTGTTGCCAGGCATGCCACCTGATAGAGATATTGAGTTTTTGATTGAGCTTTTGCCAGGCATAGGGACAATATCAAAGAGACCATATAGGATGCCTGCAAAGTATTTGGTGGAAATTAAGAAGAAAATTAAGGAGTTACTGGATAAAGGATATATTCGCCCAAGTTCTTCACCTTGGGGATCGCCAGTACTTCTAGTGGAAAAGAAGGATGGATCGTTAAGGATGGTTCTTTATTATCGAGGTTTGAATGAAGTAACCATCAAGAACAAGTACCCACTACCAATGATCAATGATCTGTTTGATCGATTGCAAGGAGCTAAGGTATTTTCCAAGATCGGTCTGCGATCAGGATACCACCAGTTGAAGATTCGAGAATAGGATATACCCAAGACGGCTTTTACCACTAGGTATGGGATGTACAAGTATACCGTTATGTCATTTGGTCTGACTAACGCACCTGCATATTTTATGAACATGATGAACAAAGTGTTTATGGAGTTCTTGGATAAGTTCGTCATAGTGTTCATTGATGGTATCCTGGTTTACTCAAAGAATGAAGAGGAGCATAAGGAGCATTTGCGTTTGGTGCTTGGTAAACTCAGAGAACATCAACTATATGCCAAGTTCAGCAAATGTGAGTTTTGGTTGAAGGAAGTTGGATTTCTCGGACACGTTATATTCGGAGAAGGTATAGCTGTAGATCCCACTAAAGTTGATACCATGACCAAGTGGGAAGCGCCAACCATAGTTGGAGAGATCCGGAGTTTTCTTGGACTTGCAGGATACTACCAAAGGTTTATTGAGAATTTCTCAAAAATTGCGAAGCCTATGACGGAGTTGTTGAAGAAGGATACCAAGTTCATATGGACTGAGGAATGTGAGGCTAGTTTTCAGGAGTTGAAGAAACATTTGGTTACCTCACCAGTGTTGATTTTACCGGATCAGACCAAGGATTATGAGGTGTATTGTGATGCTTCACGTCGAGGACTTGGAGCAGTTCTTATGTAGGAAGGAAGAGTTGTTTCATATGCCTCACGACAGCTTAAGCCTCATGAGTTGAATTATGCTACGCATGATTTGGAGTTAGCAGCCGTAGTGCATGCATTGAAGACTTGGAGACATTTTCTGATTGGAAACCATTGTGAGGTGTATACGGATCACAAGAGTTTGAAGTATATTTTCACATAGAAGGAGTTGAACCTCAGACAAAGGAGATGGTTGGAGCTCATCAAGGACTATCATATGAAATTGCATTATCACCCCAGAAAGGCTAACGTAGTAGCTGAAGCGTTAAGCCGTAAGAGTCATGTCAACACCCTATTGACGGGAGATTTACCAAGGGAGTTAGCCGAAAATCTTCGAGAGCTATGTTTGGAAATAGTCCTGAAAGGCTATGTAGCAGCATTGGAGATTCAGTCTACGTTGATGGATAAGATCAGAGAAGCCCAAAAGACTGACAAGGAGATTGCTTCTATTAAGGAGAAAATGAGCAAAGGAAAAGCTAAGGGATTTCGTGAGGATGAGCACGATACCTTATGGTTTAAAGACCGTATCTATGTACCAAATGATTCGGAGATCAGGAAGTTAACCTTACAAGAGGCCCATGATTCCCCATATTCGATTCACCCAGGAAATACCAAGATGTATTTGGATTTGAAGGATATATTCTGGTGGACCGGAATGAAGAAGGATATTGCGGAATATGTAGCAGTTTGTGATGTATGTCAGAGAGTAAAGGCAGAGCATCAGAAGCCAGCAGGATTGCTACAACCATTGTCGATACCCGAATGGAAGTGGGATAATCTAGGCATGGATTTTATTACAGGATTGCCCAGAACACATCCAGGCTATGACTCGATATGGGTTGTAGTCGATCGTTTGACCAAGGTAGCTCATTTCATTCCCGTGAAGACTACCTATACCAGTGCAAAGTTGGCAAAGATATATATGACTAGAAATGTTTGTCTGCATGGAGTTCCAAGGAGCATAGTATCAGATAGAGGAACCCAATTTACCTGAAAGTTCTGGAATCAGTTGCATGAAACTTTGGGAACCAGACTAGAGTTTAGCACAGCTTTCCACCCACAGACAGATGGACAGACTAAGAGAGTCAATCAGATTTTGGAGGTTATGCTAAGAGCTTGTGCGGTAGATTATGGATCTAGTTGGGACAAGAATTTGCCGTATGCAGAGTTCTCTTACAACAACAGCTATCAATCTAGTTTGAAGATGGCCCCTTTCAAAGCCTTGTATGGAAGAAGGTGCAGGACCCCATTGTCTTGGGATGAAGTTGGAGACCGTCAGTTGTTTGGACCGGATCTGATTAAGGAGTCTGAAGAGAAAGTGAAATTGATTCGCGACAGGCTCAAGGTTGCTCAATCCAGGCAGAAGAGTTATGCAGATTCTAAATGCAAGGAGACAGTTTACGAAGTCGGAGACCGAGTTTATCTTCGAGTATCACCACTTCGAGGAGTTAAGTGCTTTGGAGTTAAGGGAAAGTTAGCTCCACGTTTTGTAGGCCCATACAATGTTTTGGAGTGTATGGGAGAAGTAGCCTACAAGTTGGAATTACCTGAAGGATTATCAGGAGTTCACGACGTGTTCCACGTTTCCCAGTTGAAGAAGTGCCACGCAAAGATGGCTGATATACCGCTGAGAGATACAGTACCACTAGAAGCGATTCAGTTGGACAGTGATTTAACCTATGAGGAGAAACCCGTTAAGATTCTGGAGTATGCCAGTCGAGTCACCCGCAGTAAGGTTATCAAATTTTGCAAGTTCCAGTGGAGCCACCACACGGAGGATGAAACCACCTGGGAACGAGAGGAAGATTTGCTGAAGGACCACCCTCACCTATTTTCTAGCCAACCCGAATCTCGAGGGCGAGATTCATCTTAAGGGGTTAGGTTTGTAACATCCCAAATTTCAATTTGGAATGTTATACACTAGATCATCATTGCATATCATATTTATTGCACTTTGGTTGATCCTAGAAATTTCACGCAACTCAAGGACCCTCGGAGAGAGTTGAGGATTTCATTGTTTTCATATTTGAGTTGACTCAAATTTTGAAAATAGGATCATTTGATTTTATTTATTTTATCTTCAATTATTTATATTACAAAAATATGAGAGAGGGAATAAAATGACTTTCCCAAAATAAAGAAATATTGAGGATTTAATATAAAAAATCAAATAAGAATTTATTTACGTTTTATTTGCTATTTTATTTGAATTTAGGAAAAATGCGCGTTTTTCAAAATTGCACTTAGGCCACAAATAAATGTTCATCCTGTGCGGCTTGATTCTAGAAGCCGGGGAAAATTTATTTCTGGATTTTGGAGTCCGTTTAGTATTCCTTTTGTTCTTTTCCCGAGAGTAATTATTCAAAAAAAAGTCCGAACCGACCTTGGGCCGTAACCGGCCAGGACTCCTCCTGGCCGGGCCTTTTTATAGTGCCCCGAGGCCCCGGCCGAAGCCCAGCCGCCCCCCCCCCCCACCCTAACCCTAGCCGCCGCCGCGCCCGCGCTGCCGCTCGCCGGACCACCGCCGCCGCCGTTCGCCGGAGTC
>NC_041390.1:66981225-66988991 GCF_002162155.2 Triticum dicoccoides | reverse complement strand
CGGAGTCGCCGGAGGTAGTTTTTTTCGCCTCCGGTTTTTCTTGAAAAAACCGTTCGGTTTTCCGACGATTTATTGAAATAGTGAGCATTCGCCCGTTTGGTCGTTTTAATGAACGTTCATCATTTTTCTTTTTCTGGGATTAAATCCGCGATTTTTCTGATCGCGATTTCTGATCCGATTTTCGTTTTAGTTTAACTTTTCGCTCGTTTATCGGAATCTGGCGATTCAAGTGCCTGGAGTTTCATCTCGAAACCCTCTTCCCGTTTAACCAACTTAAACAAGTTTTTGCCACCATAAAAATTGCCCTAGATCTAAAATAGTAAACGAAGCTTGTTTCTTTTGATGTTTGTCTTTTGTTGCTTCGTTCGATTTGATTCTTTTTGCCAACCGGAGTTCTTAAGTTGAACTTTTTGGTTAGATCTCTTATTTGAGTTTTACTTGTGCATTAGTTGAGTACTTATTGTATGCTTGTTTGTTTGTGATAGAGTACCCGGAGTGCGCCGCTTGCTACTTCGAATCGCTAGGTTTCCCGGGTCATCAGCAAGGCAAGTAACACTTTGATCATGCTTTCCAACTACTCACTTTTATTGCATTAGATCAATCCTCACACATTGCATGATTAGGATCTAATTAAATTGTGGGTTTGGGAAGTAGTTGAGGTAGTACCTATTACCTATTATTATCAAACCTCTGGGAGTTACTTCTACGTTTGCTTATTATGCCATGCTATGCTAGTAGATGTGGATTGGGTGAGTGTATCCATGACAGATGTGAGATTGTTAATTAATGGTTTACTTAAGGTGGAAAATTAAATACACATCTGGATGGATTGAGGCACATGGGTATTCCAGCGATTGCCTGTTTTTCTTATGGACCGCCACCCGGGCTTAAAGGGATCATGAGATTATTCATGCTAGAAACATCCGTGTGCATCCACAAGCTATTATGGGCTCTAGCGTAGTTGACTAAGTTGTGCGAACTCTTACAACGGTAGGCTAGCAGATGTAGCGGATGTAGGTTGGTATGCTCTACCCATTCGTAAGGTGCTAGCGCTTCTGAAAGACTATGTCTCGGTCATCCATTTCTCAAACACCATGTAGTGCGAGAAATCCAACGGAGGAGATCGAGTCTTGTGGGGAGAAGTGCGCAAACCTCTGCAGAGTGTATAAACTAATCATGGTTAGCCGTGTCCCCGGTTATGGACATCTTGAGTATCTAGTTCCTGGATTATCATGTGAATCTCAACATGTTACACTACAGGAATCAGCTACTTTGCCGTCTGCCACGGCGGACGGCAAAGGCATGAACAGCGGACGGCAAAGGCATTTGCCGTCAGCCGCGGACGGCAAAAGGCTCCGGCAAAGTACGCTACGGTAAACAGCTACTTTGCCGTCTGCTTCCTGGCGGCTGACGGCAAAGGCCCTTTGCCGTCTGCGGCGGACGGCAAAGAGAGCGGACGGCAATAATTGCGCTGTCAGTCCATTAAGTGGCTAACGGCAGGCCTTTGCCGTCCGCCGCTGACGGCAAAATTTCTAGTGTCTTTGCCGTCCGCCGTATGATGTCATCTACACGTCACTACATGGCAGTTTCTTTGCCGTCTGCCACTGATGGCAAAGTGCAGGTTCTTTGCCGTCTGCCACTGATGGCAAAGTCTTTGCCGTCTGCCACTGTAGGCAAACTGACCAAATGGGTCAGCTCCCAGGAAGCACAGCTAGATGCCACGTGTCTTCTTTGCCATCCGCGGCAGACGGCAAAGAGCCCGTTGCCGTCGGTGGCAGACGGCAAAGAGCCTGCATATTGGCTCTTTTATCTGTTTTTTATTAAATCAAACAATTTTCATCACAAATATATATGACATATATAGATATATTTCAAAAGGCCATTACAGAGCAAACATATAAGATATCCAACACATAACTTCATCATCCAACCATATATATTACATGCATAGTTCCATCATACATAACAAGTTCAACATAGAGGCATCCAACCATATATATTACAACAGTTTCATCCAACGATACATGCATAGTTCAACGATACAAAAGAAACAGAGAAAGGGATAAGGAGCACTCCATCTATGCAAGCTTTCGTCAAGTGAATGAAATCTGCAAAATGAAAAATAAGAAAGTTAGAACAAGAAGAGTAGAACAAGAAGAAGACTAGAACAAGAAGAGTAGAACAAGAAGAAGACTAGAACAAGAAGAGTATATCATTTATGAGCTAACTTACGTGAAATGGATCATATATGAGCTAACTAAGTTGAAATGGGTCGTTTATGAGCTAGCTAAGGTGAAATGGATCATTTATGAGCTAACTTAGTTGAAATGGGTCGTTTATGAGCTAACTAAGGTTAAATGGATTGTTTTTGAGGTAACTAAGGTGAAATGGATCGTTTTTTAGCTAACTTAGGTGAAATGGATCATTTATGAGCTAACTTAGTTGAAATGGATCGTTTTTGAGCTAACTTAGGTGAAATGGATCATTTATGAGCTAATTTAGTTGAAATGGATCTTTTTGAGCTAACTGAGGTGAAATGGATCATTTAAGAGCTAATTTAGGTGAAATGGATCGTTTTTTAGCTAACTTGGTGAAATGGATCGTTTATGAGCTAAATTAGTTGAAATGGATCGTTTATGAGATAACCTAGGTAAGATGGGTCATTTTGGAGTTAACCTAGGTGAAATGGGTCATTTTAAAGCTAACGTAGGTAAAATGGATCATTTAGGAGCTAATCTAGGTAAAAAGGGTCATTTTTGAGCTAACTTGGATGAACTGGATCATTTATAAGCTAACCTAGGTAAAATGGGTCATTTTACAGCTAACTTAGGTAAATGGATCGTCTATGAGCTAACTAAGCTAATTATGCAATTTTTGACATAAGTAAGCTAAGTACAGATCGTTTTAGAGCTAACTTAGGTAAAATGGATGGTTTTGGAGGTCAGTAAGCTTATTAAGTCATTTTGGAGGAGAAGAAGCTAAGTCTTGGTCATTATGGTAAGCATTGGAGGAAATAAAGCTAAGTCTAGGTCTTTAGGCATGTGTTAAGCAAAACACTAGATAAACTTACCAAGATCCAGGAGGTGTAGGAGCGGGGTGGCTCGTGTCGGTAGCTGGAGAAGGATCGTGCGATGCTTGTCTGGAGTTACAACATGAATAATACCTGACACTACTAATAAAAGACCGACATGAATAATAATATGTGTATCACTTAAGTGTATCATCATCAAGTACAACATAAAAAAATGTAATACCTGACACTACTAATAATCTCGATCAGTATCATCAATAAATGCATAATCATCATCATCATCACTATAATCAATGACGGGCTCATAGGGTTCATTGGCATCAACATGTGCAAGGCCACCTTGACGTAATTGGTCAAGCATTGACAGGTCATCTGCAGCAGTAACCTCTTCTTGTTCCGGCTCTTCTTGTTCCTCCTCTGGGGTGATGTCAGATTCATTGTCGCTGTCTACTTCAATGTTTTGGGGTGAAGTATAGCGGTTCTTGAAATGCTTTTTGGAAAGACGTGCCTCTTGGAAGAATTCTCCTTCATATGTGTCTGGGTTAATGTGAGGTTCATAATCCTCTTCCTTTGGGGGAGAAAGTCTAGCACGTGGCGGCACTTCATAAACGACATCCCAACCTTTCAGATTTGGATTAGTTTGGCAGGCCCACGGTAGATAGAATACTTGGGTCGCCTGTTGAGCCATAATATAGACATCAGGAACATCTAAATGAGTGCTTTGGTTGATTTCAACTAGCCCTACATGTTCATGAGTCCTTCTAGTCTCCTTCGGCTGAAACCAATAACATTTGAAGACTACGACATTCGGTGGGTTTTCACCATAGAACAGAACTTCATAAATTGCTTCAACTCTCCCATAATACTCGGTACCTCCTTCGCCGATAGCAGATACACAACAATTTGTTGACTTTCGGTCGGCCATAGATAGCTCTTTGCCATAGGTACGAAAGCGATAACCGTTGATGTCGTACTTGTCAAATGAACGGACCTTATAGTCAAAACCATTAGCGACTTGTCTCAATTCGGCGTCCATAGACTCTGAATTAGCCTATAAGTTTAATATGAAAGGATTGTTGCATTATGCACAAATTAGCGAAATGAAATTGTCTAATAGAAATTACCGGTTTTTTTGAACCAAGAGATGAAACCGGGATAGCCACCTCCTTGCTTTGCGAGAAGCTCATACTCTTCGACGGAATCCTTTTGGATCTCCGCTCCATACGAGAATATGGCGACGTATCGACTGTATGACATATCCAGGAATAAGAGTAGTTCAAAGGAAATAGAAGTTGCGAAACAATGTACCGAGAACTTACTCGATGTACGGTCGCACTTCTATCAAGTTGTTGAAGATATACAACGAAATGGTCCGCCATTCTTTGTTATCCAAAGATACTGGATGTGAAACACTAGCTGGTGCGAGATTCCCTTTGAATAGGCTGAGGTTGGATCCACCCTTTTTAGGCTTGTCAGCATTTGTACCGAGGCTTCGGATTATGCAAATGACGATTTTTGCCTTCGTAGTGCGCTGTTACGAAGTTTGCCGCCTCCTCTGTGATGAATGCCTCAGCCATCGATGCTTCAATTCTATGTTTATTTTTACATTTTTCTCGAAGCGTCTTCTGCATCCTCTCAGTTGGGTAGCACCAACGATTTTGCACGGGCCCCCCCAATCTTGCCTCGGTCGGGAGATGCAAAATCAAATGCTGCATTGGATTAAAGAAGCCCGATGGAAAGATCTTCTCTAACTTGCAGATCAACTCCGGCGCCAACTCTTCCATTTCTTCTAGCACGCCAGGCGATAGTTCTTTCGCACAAAGAACACGGAAGAAATAGCTGAGTTCTGCCAGTACTAGCCATTCATCCTCAGGGATGAAGCCACGCAACATCACCGGCATTACCCGCTCAATCCATATGTGCCAATCATGACTCTTGAGACCAAATATCTTCAGTTTATCAAGATTCGCTCCCCTCTTTAGATTCGCTGCATACCCATCGGGGAACATCAACTGCTGTTGCACCCACAAGAGAATTTCCTTCATATCTGGCCTTCCAAGATTGAACCATGCCTTGGGCTTCGTCCAGTTCTGCTTTCCTTTCGGTTCTTTCATGTTTTGTAACGGCCTATCACATAGCGCCTCCAGATCGACTCTAGCCTTAGTATTATCCTTTGACTTCCCATCTATGCCGAACAATGTACCAAAAAGTGCCTCGGCGATATTCTTCTCAGTGTGCATCACGTCGATGTTGTGTGGGCAAAGGAGGTCTTTGAAGTAAGGCAGATCCCATAAGCATGTTTTGTGAGTCCACGCGTGCTTAGTATTATACCCCTTGAAGTACCCTGGACGTTATGGATCTGGCTCGAGAGTGTTTAACTGATCCAGGGTCTGTTGGCCTGTCAATGCAGGTGGTGCAGAGTTTTTGACAACTCTACCCCTGATGAAGTTCTTCTTGTCTTTCCTGAACTTATGGCGAGGATCCAGGAACTGTCTATGCATGTCGAAGCAAGAAAACTTGCGACCGGCCTGAAGCCAACAAAACTCAAGAGCTCCCTTGCATGTGGGGCACGGGAACCTTCCATGCACACACCAGCCAACGAATAGCGCATACGCCGGCAAGTCATGCGTCGAGTACATGTACCAGACACGCATTATGAAGTTCCGTTTGCTAAAGGCGTCGTATGTCTTGAACCCATTATCCCAGGCTTCTTGCAATTCGTCCTTAAGCGGCTGCATGTACACATTCATATTTTTGCCCGGATAGTTGGGTCCTGGAATTATCAACGTCAGGAAAATGTTCTTTCTTTGCATAATCTGTCCGGGGGGGGAGATTGAGTGGAAATACAAATATGGGCCAACAACTGTATTGGGCTGCCATCATACCAAACACACTGAACCCATCCGTGCTGATGCCGACTCGAGGATGCCTCGGATCTGCCGCTTTGTCAGCATGTAATTCATCAAACTTTTTCCACGCAACACCATCCGATGTGTGTACCATCATCAGATTCCCATCTGCATCTAGTTCGGTTCTTTTGCCTGTTTTGTGCCATGTCATCTGTCTGGCCGTCTCTTCGACCATGAAAAGACGTTGAAGTCTTGGTACGATTGGCATATACCGAAGAACACTAACGGGGATTTTGGTCTGTGTCTTCTCACCCATACTGTTGTCTACCACAATATACCTGGAAGACTTGCAAATGGGACAATAGTTCAAGTCCGCATAGTCAAGCCTAAATAAGGCACATCCTTTCTCACAGGCATGTATCTTCTCATAGGGCATCTTCAGTGCATGGAGGATTTTGTCCGACTGGTACAGGTTTGCAGGCATTACATGGCCTTTGGGTAGAAAGCGTCCAAATACTGTCATAATTGCGTCATAGCATTCTCTGCCCAAGTTGAACTGAGCCTTCGGAGCCATTACTTGTGAGATGGCATCCAACTGACAAAGCTCAGTGTGCTCGTGGAGCGGACGTTTTGAAGACTCCAACATTTCATTGAAGGCCTTTGCAGATTCCTCCATCTCCTCGTCCGAATCCCGAGCATCATCATATCCTTGCACCATGTTTTCCATCCCGGTACC
Source organism: Triticum dicoccoides (assembly GCF_002162155.2). Taxonomy (NCBI): domain Eukaryota; kingdom Viridiplantae; phylum Streptophyta; class Magnoliopsida; order Poales; family Poaceae; genus Triticum; species Triticum dicoccoides. The sequence continues at coordinate 66,982,375 of NC_041390.1, read as the reverse complement.
ATGCTCGTCGGTGCGACGACGATCCACCTCAGCTCGATCACGTTGGGCAGACTCACCATGAAATGTCCACACCATATAATCGGGCATAAAACCACTCTTCTGCAGGTGTTTGCCCATTTCAGCCTCTGTCTTCTTTTCCCAATTGCCGCACCGGAAACAGGGGCACCAGGTTTTCTTTTGGCCATTTGCAAATGCAGCTTGCACAAACCCCTTAGTTTTTGTGAACCATTCAGCGCTCCATTTGTTCTGACCAGTGTGACCGGTATACATCCAAGCACGGTCACTCATCTTGACTTTCAGAGCTACTGGACACACAACAATTATATATGTAATTCACCATGTATATATTCATCAGTTGATCTACTTTGTCAATTTTATTACGTCCATGCAACCTACACTCTAATAGGTAATGATAGGCCCTAATCCCACCCGTGTATGTGTAGATTGGGTTCATTTTCCCATGCTATGCTCCGGACCCGACGCAAAATTTCGGCAGCACCTCCCCGCTGTTCTCCAGATACACGTCTCTACAATAAACAGAGAGGATGTGTACCCGGAGAACAACAGGGGAGGCACTGACGAAATATATGCGTCGGATCCGGAGCAAAGCATATGGGAAAACAAACCCAATCTACACATACTCGGGCTGTCCATGGATAGCGTTGGACAATTCGATAGAATCAAGGTTATAAATATGCAAATGCATGCATATTTATAACTATGACGCTTTCGAATGGGAGACACATATTGGTTACGCATACTGATGATTCAAGACACATATATAGCTAGCTATCAAGTTTCATCGGAATAGATCAAATAATTAATGGGGGAGGAGGACTTGTCATTTGTGCTCACCCACGAACGAAGGGGCAGAGCTCGTCAAACGCACGGCGAGGTCGTCGAAGACCAAACCTCGTAGCGATGAAACAACTGCACATTTAAAACTACACGATCAACACAATTATATATGATGTTTTTCATAACAAAATCGAAAAATATATGACCTAACTAATAATTCACAAATATATGACCCCGTCGGCCTCTGGAAGGCCAAAGAACACCTTTTCGGGAGGTGTCGGTGGTCGGGGTGTCCTGTCGGTGTCGGGGTGCCGTGTCGGGGTCGGGGTGCTGTTTCGGGGTCGGGGGGTCG